>NW_027098377.1:0-98766 GCF_019320115.1 Miscanthus floridulus | reverse complement strand
GGGGAGGGAGGAGGAGGAGGGGCGCGGGGGAGGGGGAGGGCGCGGGGGGGATGCGCCGGCGGCCGGCCGGGCGACGGCGTCGACGGCGGGGGCGGCCTGGGTGGCGGCGGCGGGCGGGATTTTGGGGAGGGGAGGGCGGGCCGAGCGAATAAGGCGACTTTTTTCTTTTTTTATTATTTTTTTCCCTTTGCCGACTGCCAGCATGTGACGCAGTCGGCAAAGGTCTATTATTTTTTTTTCAAAAAATTATTTTTTTTAATTTTTTTTAAAAATACTTTGCCGACTGCTCTGCTCCCTGGCAGTCGGCAAAGGTTATTTTTGATTTTTTTCTCAGAAATTCTTTGCCGACTGCCATCCTCCCTGGCAGTCGGCAAAGGCTCTTTGCCAAGTGCCACTGATGGCAGTCGGCAAAGAATTAATTTTTTTTTTCGATTTTCGATCCCAGTTTTTTTGTGTTGCCTTGCTACAGTAAGTACATGATATATTCCAAGTTTGGGGTCATTTTGATTTATTTTGCTATATTCCATTGATTTTTTCTGTTTCTTTGATTTTTTTCGGCAGCTCCAGATTTGAACTGCAGGTACATGAAATAATAGAATCCGGCGATTCAGAAAATGATATTCATGATGTTTGGAGTATGTTGAGGCCGTGTGCGGGGCCTCGCGTGAAATTTCGACCGTGTTGGTGTCGGAACACGCCGAGCCACGCGCGTGAAAAGTGTTTTTAAATTTTATAAAATCGAACGGAGTCCGAAAATGACGAAACTTGACGACGTGTCTTGTCATCGCATGAGGAGGCTATGGTAAAAATTTGAGAAAGTTTCGAGCAAGTGGCGACGTCGGGTGGCTAAAACCTGGACATCTCCACATGGCACATGTGGAGATGTCCAGGTTTTAGCCACCCGACGTCGCCACTTGCTCGAAACTTTCTCAAATTTTTACCATAGCCTCCTCATGCGATGACAAGACACGTCGTCAAGTTTCGTCATTTTCGGACTCCGTTTCGATTTTATAAAATTTAAAAACACTTTTCACGCGCGTGGCTCGGCGTGTTCCGACACCAACACGGTCGAAATTTCACGCGAGGCCCCGCACACGGCCTCAACATGCTCCAAACATCATGAATATCATTTTCTGAATCGCCGGATTCCATTATTTCATGTACCTGCAGTTCAAATCTGGAGCTGCCGGAAAAAATCAAAGAAACAGAAAAAATCTACGGAATATAGCAAAATAAATCAAAATGATCCCAAACTTGGAATATATCATGTACTTACTGTATCAAGGCAACACAAAAAACTGGGATCGAAAATCAAAAAAAATAAAAATTATTTGCCGACTGCTGACGGAGTGGCAGTCGGCAAAGGTGACGGTGTGGATGGCGTCAACCATGGCCTGGCTTTGCCGACTGCAATTCTTTGCCAACTGCCTGGCAGTCAGCAAAGCCAGGCAGTCGGCAAATCCTGCTTTGCCGACTGCAGGAAATTCCAGTTGGCAAAGGGACCTCTTTGCCGAGTGTCGAAAAAAAACAGTTGGCAAAGAAAATTGCAGTCGGCAAAGAGCCAGTTTCCTGTAGTGACACACACACATACATACATACATACACAAGTATATGACAATACATACATTAACAAATCGAACAAACTAATATCATAAATAAATGTAATAACATTTTTTTCCTACCATGCATGTCCTATACTCCTATGTATAGTACAATATATGAATTTACAGTTGCTCATGTAACTAGTATATATAGTAGAACTGGACAGAGACAAGCTGGCATTATATTCTTCTGCTGAGCCAGCTTCTGTAGATCCCTCATTTGTAAATGTACGAAATACCAGTAGCTGATGAAAAAGAATTACAGATATATATGTCAGTGTCTCACAAGCCCACCAACATACAGATGATGGATGCATGCATAGAATTTTAGGGAGTATATATCATGCATTCTGCTGGTTTATTTGCCTACCTTTTGGGGCCCCCTTTTGGCCTGGAGCTTGACCAGGAGGTTTGTAATACGGCTTCTGTTGGTTCTGCTTGTTCCATGTCCCTGTCGTGGGCGCAGGGCTTGACAGACCATTACCTCCTGCGGGCATGGACGCACAAAGCAAACCAAACGAAATTAAGCAAAGCAAACGCGAGATAATATGAAGTTCTGCTGGGTTAGATGTCTCCCATGCAACGGCGACAATGTTCAGTTGCAAGGGAACGAGATCACCGACGACACTCCGGTCCTATCCGGTAGGATAATTTTGGCTCTATCAAGGCCGCCGGCCGGTCTATCATTCTAGTTAATTAATCTCAAGGATATACAATGACCTGCCGCTCTGGAACTTTGAGAATTGCAAAAAAACAAAAAAAAAAAGGAAGGGACAAGGAATAGTTCAACTGGAATCTCCAGACAGGGAGAATAATTGTTTTTTCTAGTAACAGAAAATATAATGCTGGCGGCATGCATTATATTGAAGGTAGTACTGACCAGAAGGAGCCTGTTGTTCATGAGCTTTGGGCCTCTGATATTGCGTTGGAGGGGCTGCTTGCGATCCTTTCAGGTCAGGCACCCTAGTCGATGTCCCTGCATTTCCAGCGCCTCATACGACAATGCAATAGTAAGTGCGTGCATGCATTGAAATTTCCATATAGTAGTGGCTTACCGTTCGACTTGAACATGGTTCCTGTTTGTGCTACTTTTCTCGTGGTTGTGATCGATCGATTGTTACGAGGTGGTGGTGGTGCCAATATGTGTTGATACGTGCCCTATATATACAGCAACCTAGCTAGGAATGAATGGTATAATCAAGGAAAGTTCAATTGACTAATAAATGATAAATGCTTCTCTGAGGAATTATTTGTACTCTTATTAGCCACGGTATTTTATGAATGGAGTAATTTGCTATACATTCTGCTGGGTCTCGAGTCCCAGCTAGTCTTAATACGTTCAGGTAATGTTTATAGGAAGGACTTTCCACGTAACCCGTATTGAACCTAGAGAGTTAATGCATTGCGGACCCAGTATTTTGATCTGATATTTTTAAGCAAGGCGAGACAACAGGAGATGTACCTGCAATTTCTGAACCAATGTTAAAAACTCAATATTAAGAAATAAGAATGTTGGTGTTTTTTTTCTGCAAATGATTCATCTTGTGGGTTTAGTTAATAGCAAAGGCTCGGTTTGGTTGGTAGCTAGAGAGTCTTCGAGTTCCATTGAGGAGACCATCCACCTGGCCGTAAACACGCTTCAGAAAATAAAGAAACTATGTGGCAATAGTAATTTCCCCATGCTACGTCAGAGTTTGTTATATATTTTTTTTGCAATTATTTTTGAAAATAAACAATTGATAATTGATCTATTGGAATAAAAATATGTAAAATTAAAAAAAAAGTCAAATAATTTTTTTTTCGAATTTCCATCACCCCAACTAACAATTGCTCAGATGGTATACGCTCCGATCCTCTCCGTGAAGTTTGAATCCCATCGCAGCCCCACGATAGGATGTTTTCTTGATTTAACTATGGTGGGAGGTCACTAGGAAGCCCAAAAATTAAGTTTCTATTTTTATGGTAAATTAGCTAATTTCTGCAGGTTTTCAAGAGAGGGTATGAAGTATGTTTCACTGTTCTCCCATGATGAATCACGGAGATATATACTGTTTTTAGGGCATGGATATAGACCCATGGAAAAAATTGACCTCATCATTGACATAGAGTAGTATATAGAAAATGGGAATTATGATCTGCAGGACATAACCATTTTGTAGTAGTGTGCATGTTTTGGAAGCTTTGAAAAAAAATTGATGCAAGACTTTAGCTTGCACTTTCCTATGCCATTTCCTGTAAATTAACCCCAAGTCTTTTATTTCAGTAGTGATCCATGTTTCACGACAAAAGTAGCCATAAATTGAATCCTGATATTTTTCAGTAAAAATGACATGCATTCTATAAATTTGCAACATGCAAGAAACAGAAAAATAGCATGTGTAGAAACACATAGTCTCAAGATTTTCCATGGTTCATGATTAATCGAGAAGATCTCGTTCAGTTTAGTTCTAGAGATTAGCATAATGCAAGATGTTGCTTTCAGTTAAATAGGCTTCCAAATATATACACAGAGGGAGATCTGCCATATTTACTACTGCTCTAATATTCAATCTATATATGCTAATTAAATTACTTGAGACATCTTGATGTCATTACTGAAAGAGTTCAGTACTTTCAGTGTAGTTTGAGATTCATTCCTAGTCAAAATTCAACTATTTTTACAATACAAGTGTGCTGTGTTTGTTTGCTTTTTATTTTGATGAGTGAAATAATGTTAGTCCACTCAAGAGACTAGACTGATCCTTTTTGTTGTTCTTGTTGCCGTCCTTCCTGAGTATTACATTTTCAGGAAATCCTGCAAGAGTGCTTCCTGAGTATTACATTATGGTGTTATCTCTAATACAATTTGAGAAATTGGAAATCACATGCAAGTTCTACGGAATTAACAACCCTTTTCCTCAAACCTTCACGTAGTTTAAACAGTCTTGAATTTATTAATTGGTGTTCCACATGCTGGTGGTATCAGTTGCATCTTTTGTTACCTTAAAATAAATTAATAATATTTTGTTTCTGAAAACTAAAAAACACAGAGAAAAACTTTCTAGTCTGGACCACACAAGAAATTGAAGAAATGATATTTGCACCGATATAAACATGTGTTCTCCCTTCGTGGTTCATTTAAAATTAGCAAAAGCTTCTCTGGTCGATATTTGTAGTTTGCTGTACTTGCAACAGGTCAATATGTTAATTAATGTTTATAAATTTTCTATAGGACAACATGGTCAGTTGGTGTAGTATGCGCATATACATTTCCCTCTCACCTCCCAAGTTCAAGTCAAATTTAATGCCTTGATGTTCAAGTTGTTAGCGCGTAAAATTCAGGCATTATATTCATTGGTAATTAGTCAGAAGATGAAGAGAATACAGTAGGTAGAATCAGATTGATTGAATTTCTTGACAGTGGGCGGTCCTATAGCTAGCTTGCAGCAGTCATCACTATACCACAGCCCAAACTGGCGTCCGACTTAGGGTCGCTAAAAATAACAAAATGCCGTTGGATAGTCCGTCGCTCTAAGTTAGTGACCAACGGTTGGTCGCAATATCTTATTTTTTCGTCTGACGGTCGGACAGTATTGTTGTTTTTGTATACCGTCAATCGGTCGGTCGGTATATCTTTTTGTTTGGATCAGTAGGTCGGTCGATATACTAGATTGGCGCGCGCGCAGATGGGCGGCACAGAGTTGGCGCTCTCTACCTCAGTTGCCGCCTAAAATTTAGTGGATCCCACCTGGACTTTTTTTTTTGACTCATAGCAGACTGTATTTGGAAAAACCCTAGTCCGTCTCCAAATACATGGTGAAAGACTGAATGATGATGATTGGAAAAAACTAAAAGAGTATTGGGCATCCGAAGAATCTGAAGTAAGTGCAACAAATATATGAATTCAACAATGATTTTGTAGAATTTAATATTTTCTTTGTCATAGGCTCGCACAATACAAGCCAAAGCCAACCGTGCAATGTTGACCATACATCATACATTAGGCAGCAAGAGCTTTGCTCAATCAGCGCATAAAATGGTATGTCAGACTATATTTGAGTTTTGTTTAATACACAAACCTGCTTCATTATTTTAGTACTGAGAGTGAAACACATGTAGGCAATTGAACTAGGGCGTCCTCCTCGAAGAGATGAGGTGTATATCAGAACACATACGAGAAAGAATGGAGTTCCGTTACCGCCTGCAGAACCAGTCATTGTAAGTTTTTTGTTCAACTTTTATCGCAGCTTGAAATCCTATTTTCTGGTGTATTAACAATGATACTCTATATAATTAGAATAAACTAAAATCAATTATTGAGGAACATCCTGAGTTGACACAAAAGACAATCCAAGAAGGCGATGCATTTGCTGCTGCTTGTGGAGAAAAAGAGCCAAAAGGACGTGTGCGTGTTTTGGGTCTAGGTCCAACTCCCCAAAGTGTTGGTACCCCAGGGGTGAAGTCTTACATACCAACAAGGATTCAAGTGGAAGTGATGGCCCGTAGAGATGCAGAAGTAGCCCGTAGAGATGCAGAAGCTGAGCAAGAAGCTCTACGACAACGCATAATGGAGCTAGAACAACAACTGTTGGAGGAAAGGTTAGAGCATGAAAGGGCAAACATGGAAAACATCTCACAGAATGGCTCTAATTCACGACATCACGTGGTAAATCACTTACACCTTCTCTAATTCATGGCTATCACGTGCCACATAAATCTGATCTTTATTGCATAGAAATCTGATCTTGCATGTTTCTATAATCCATCTTGCATGTTTCTAGAGCCCAAGGTCTGAAAATGATGGTGTTGAGATAGATTTTGATGCTGAATTTCATGAAGATGATAATGCATATGCAGAACAATCTAATGAGTGTGAATACACGACTATGCGAAGGATAGCAGCAGCCCCATCCCAGCAGCCCCCTCAATCCACCATCAGAGTAGCCCCATCCCAGCAGCCCCCTCAATCTACCATGAGAGCACCCCCATCCCAGCAGCCCCCTCAATCCACCATGAGAGCAGCCCCATCCAAGCAGCCCCATCAATCCACCATGAGAGCAGCCCCATCCCAGCAGCCCACTCAATCCACCAGGAGAGCAGCCCCATCCCAGCCACCTTCTCATTGTCAGTCCAGCCATGTTCATGCCCAGCAGCCGCAACCTCGTCTTGGCATCGATACAAGGAATGGTGATACTAATCGTTTCTCACATGACGAATATGTAAGTTCTCATTCATCCTCCATTTTTTCGCTTCTAGGTTAGTGGTGTTTTTATTAGTTGATACAGTTCTCATACATCCATCATTTGCTTCAGATTGGCAGAGAAGTTATACTTTACCCAAACATGAAGTCTGTTCAACCTGTGGCCAAGGGAAAAGTTATTGCAACTGATCCTAGCTGCGTGCTAGCAGGACAGGCTCTTGGAAGGCAATTTTGTCAAGTTATGGTTACGGTTGTGATGAAAAGAGATGTTGTGTTGCCTCGCCCGTGTTGAAAATATGGCCGATGCAAAGGACCTAGGAATTGCATGGCCATACAATTGGGTAATAAGCAACTCCTGTTCTTGTTTCTTATTTTCATATGTGATGAATTAATTAGTGATGTCTCTAACAGCTGAAGCTTTGCAAGTCATCAAAATCATCCCAGTCTGGTGAGGCTGCTGGGGTACTACAGGGAGGACAAGGAGGTCCTGCTGGTGGAGTACATGGCCAAGGGCAGCCTGGAGAACCATCTCTTCAGAAGTGAGCCACGCAGTAAGTTTGTGGCCATCTCATTCTTGTCTAATTTTTTTTACCCCACATTGATTTACTATAATAGCATAATGTGAGTTCAGTAGACACCTGATGGCATGTAAAGCATCAAGGGTATTAATACTGTATTAATATTGGTCAATCGGCTGTTTACTTAAAAAACAACTCCAGAAAATATAATACTTCCCTGGCCCATTGCCTTCCAATCCATTATTAGCTTATAATAAAATCAGCCGACACCTCCCCTTTTTTTTCTTTATTGGCCTTTTTGAACCTTAAGGACCCGGTGCATGTTCCTGTACTGATAGATAACCTGCAGGCACGGTCTTTGGAGCCAACAACATATATGGCTGGTCATGCGAATATGGATTTTTTTTAATTCTTGATCTGCCTTTCCTTCGCTCAACATCTCCTCCTTGTTTCCAAGCAACCAATCCACAATGAGAGACAGCTTTTGCAATTTATGTATGAACTCTCCAGCCAAGCATTCCTTGATTTGGGTTCCGTGACTTCCGATGACGTGAGACAGCTAGCAACTCGATTCCTACTGATAAGAAATCTGACTTTCTAGCAGATGTGGCGAGCACAGCCAACACAATCGGCCTTAGGGCCTGATTCGTCGTAAACGTTGAGAAACACAGATGCAGTCAGCTTCTGAATCAGAATGAATTATTGGCTGCATCCTTATTATCAGCTATCAACAACTGAATCTTCTAGATTGGTTCATGCCGAACTAAGCATAACTTCCAAAAATCTTGAGCATGAAGAAATTTCATCGACCAAACATTTATCGGATACTTTCTTCAGTATTTATCAAGCCGGACTTAAAATGCACATCTCC
This sequence comes from Miscanthus floridulus, assembly GCF_019320115.1. Classification (NCBI taxonomy): domain Eukaryota; kingdom Viridiplantae; phylum Streptophyta; class Magnoliopsida; order Poales; family Poaceae; genus Miscanthus; species Miscanthus floridulus. Next base: position 90,597 of record NW_027098377.1, on the reverse strand, counting down.
TCGTGCACGTGTATTCCTTTTCCAATAAGGATGCTCTGTTTGTATATTTCTTCCTGACATGTTGCTTTTTAGCCAAACACATATATGTTCAGCTGTATTATAAATTATGCTCAATAGATTCCTGATTTAGCGCAACACGCGGCACTCTTAGTAACCTTCCATGGGATGCTTTTTGATCATTTATCCGGCTATCTCTGTACTCCTCAGCCAAATAACACAATAATTCTTTGAGCGGTGGGGTGCAGGAGCAACAGCTTTTGATCTTCTTGAGCTTACCGTCTAGAGTGTCAACGTGTTGATACAGGCCACAACCAGCCCTAGATGACACGTACAGCAAGATTGGCTTGCAAGCTTCGTGTGGTGGAAAAGCTTGGCAATATGGATGACGTTCTCAGAATAGTTCCTGAAGGCTCAGCTCAAACAATAAACTGAATTGATTAATCATTCTGATTTTTACAATAAACCTCTGTATTTGTGTGCCCAGAGAAGGGCTATGAATGCAAGTAGCACCAGCTTGGTATGGTCAAGAAAAAATTGTGGTCAGTTTTAGAATATTTGTAGTACTAGTACTGAAATCTACACACTATTTAGGTAGCCAAATAAAAAGCATGTTACTTAGCCGAATTACATCTCAGCTGCTATTTGGATTGGAACTATCAGTTTATTATATCTTTTATTTGCAGGTGGGAGGTAATGGCTAGGGGGGCATGATGCATGCAGGAAGCAATTGGATAGAATTTCGCATGGCCAATGCATTATTTTGGACATTCTAACTAGATATGAATGCTTTTGGACATTCTAACTAGAGATGATGCTTTTGTTTAAGTGATGAATTGTAATGAGTGCGAGCAAACCATGAGATGTAAATTGTGCAACTAGTGCAAACATCTATATATGAGCTATGCATTATTCTATCTTGATGGCCAAACTGTCTTATGTAACTTGTTTCTCCAAGTTGAGCTTATGGATATGATATAATGATATAATTGTGAGCTATGATGAGCTTCATTGTCATAATTGTGTATATCGTCCAAAATGGAATTGATGATTTTATATATGGTTCATTGATTGTATGCTTAGTACTGATACTGTTAATGAATAATTATGCTGTTAATTTTTTGTATTGATAGTGTCAGATAGTTGGACGCTATATAATATATAGCGTCTGACCAATAGTCGCTATAAGTATGTACTTGGCGTCGAACAGTCGGTCGGTATATCTTTAACGTACCGTCAAACGGTCGGTCGCTATAATTAAGGTCGGACGCTATAACTTATAGCGATGCCACTTATACCCACGCGTCAAGTCGGACGCTATATGTATATAGCGACCTACCGTAGGTCGCTGTACTGACTTATAGCGACCTACCGTAGGACGCTGTAGATAGGTTGTGGTATAGTGCATTGCCAAACTTCCGTCCAACTACGAGACAAGAATGGCTTGCGTGCAGTTATATTAGTTCCGCTGTTACCTTGACCGTACCAGGAGTTTAAATGAAAATATTAGATGATACATTTATTACGTCTGTGAATGATTCTATATATGTTTGTTTAGTTTATTCTAGGTACCATATTATAGAAACATGATAGGTGAGAACATTTGCAGCAACTCTGTCTTCTGTAAACTCTACCCTAAAACCATAGCATATACATATGGTTGCTAATCACTATACTTCTTGCAATGCTACTGGATCCCGGCTGCCAGCGCTGCAGCGCTGGCATGCAGGTCCCGGCTGCTAGCGACTGCGCGCGGTGTGGGAGTGGGCCACACGGCTGCTCTACAGCTGCACGGGGCTGGGCCGCTTTCTTTCCTTGAGCAGCCGTACTTAGCCTTCAGGATGAGCAGCTCAAGCACAAAACGTAGCAATGTCCAATGTGTCGGACAACCTTTTTCAACACCATACACAGTCTCCTTCGATACTTTTGTCACCCTTTCCAAATTTTCTAGACCTTCCGGGCTATTTAGTAAAATCTCTGGTCCAAGGGCTCAAATCATGTCCTCCAAATCATCTTCATCCCCGACACGTGCTCCACCATCATTATTGGCACCACCTTCGTCGTTACCATCCCAACCACCAGCATCACCACCTTGTTCATTGCCAAACTCGAAATTCATTCGTGCATCAAGCTCTGCTGAATATTGGGACAGGGATTATATGGTTTCGTCGTCGTATTCCTCCTCATCCTCGTCGTTAACAATAACCGTTTCACCATGATGAATCCACACTGTGTAGTCCTCAACAAATCATCGCATAATCAAATGTGATCTGATGATAGTCACATCTGTCCATGCCATACGGTTCTTAAAAATCTATACATGGGCAAATAATTGTATCCTTATTCTCTTTCAATGTCGTTACATGCTTCTTTGCGGCTTCAATAAATTTATCCACCTCTTCAAGGAAACCTGCCTTCAACCTTAACGAACCATACATCCAAGAGTTCCTGTACTCCATCTTTTACAACAACAACAAAACAAACATTAAAGGACTACTTATTCAGATATATATAAAAATGAAACACATTAATAATTACTTGAGAATAATTGTATATACTTCAGATATATATGAATATAAATTTAATATAATTACATGAAGCATACAAACACACCGTGGTAAAGGAAAATTAATTAATGGCCCATTTATCCATAAATAATTAAAATACATAATTATTGATTACAATAAACAATTTCAAAGACAACAATTAGCAACAATTATACTTTACCCAATATCTTTCATACAAACCCTAGTCCAATTTCATCAAACATAAATTTACAAAAATGAAATTAATAAAAAAACCAAACCCTAGATCTAAATCCACATGCACATGAAACATCCATAAAACTAACTAATTGTTCACTAAAATCAAGAAACATGGACCAAATAAGGGTATGATCTTGTTCCCCTCCCTAATTTACCCTAGTACATTTAAAACGTGGGTCTAATTTGCTTCATAAGTAGCTCAAGCACCATAGAAGAGAGAGAAAAACAAAACTCTAATTACTCACTAACCAACCATTAAAACTTCAAAAAAAAGTATGGAATAGCATTTTCTTACCTTCTACAACCTCTCCACCAAAGGATTTGAGACCAAAACCTTCCCCCTTTAGTAGAGCAATTTTTGGGAGGTGTCCAAGACCTCCCCACCTTTCTTTCACGGGTTGGAGTGAGTGACCCGATGAGGAAGAAGGTGCTGCATCTGTTTTATATGGGGGGCATTTGTAGGGGCGGCTGGTGATTGAGCCGCCCCTACAAATCGGAGCTATAAATACAGGGCCATTTGTAGGGGCGGCTCAATCACCAGCTGCCCCTATAAATCAGACCCCATTTGTAGGGGCGGCTCGTAACACCAGCCGCCCCTGCTGTTCCATTTGTAGGGCCGGCTAGTGTCTGAGCACCCGAGCACGCCACTGTAGGGGCGGCTCCATCACCAGCCGCCCCTACAAAAAAATCGAACCGTTGCTAAAAATCGTTTTTTACGTAGTGACATATCCTGGATTATGATATATATGATGAGGACCATTAACAATATAAGCATTAGTTGATGCAACATATCTGCTATTATCATGAGTAGCAACACCGGCATGAGAATTCATAGGACTTGCAAAATAATTATTAGAATCATATGATATATTTGCAAGCTGTACCTTGGGGTAGTTGTAATAATATTGCAATGCAACACCTTGGTACTCCATAATATAGAATTTGACCACCTTGCTAAATTTTTTCAATGACAAGAGCAACACGTTGCAAAACCTCAAGCAAGATCTCAAGGGGTCAAAACTAGATATGATCGGCCTTTTGGGCCAGATGCAATAGTAATGGCGAGTACAAGATAGATCAATCAAGGATATGGCTAGTGCAAAGAAATTCACCAAAAAGTGTGTTGATGCAAAGATCGGTCACACACCAGCTACGACTAGATCGCCAGGGTCGCCAAAGACCGAGCGCAATGGATAACTATCATGCTTTTGCGGTGAAGAGCGGGTATAGGTTTACAAGGAAACTACCAAAGGATAACCAATCGTGCTTATGTAACAAAGAACGGCTAGTTTCCAGGCACACTAGCAAAGGGTAACCAATCGTGATTGCGTGATGAAGAACACTAGTTTCCGAGCAAACTAGCAAAGGAAACGTTGAACTCTCGTCTGAGAGGGACCGTCGGGGCAAGGATATCAGCAAGTTGCCCTAGGTCGGTTGGCAAGCCTAGGGCGCCATTCTTGGTCGTCGGATCAAGTGATGAGCAACAGCATGGGGTTGGAAAAAGGATTAAGAAAAATGGTATTATAAATGTAAATTTATTGATAGGATGTTGGATACATTAATCGATCGTGTACCACCTATTTTATAGGGAGTAAGAGTGGTCTTATCCTGTTGGAAAATCAGTGTGGTACTATTTTTATGTTGCTTTATAGAGTTTTTCTTAAATTGGACCAAAACTGGAATGGGCCTCTTAAAATGGGCCCTAGGCCCAATTTAAGTGTCAAGAATAGTTGTATTACATAAATAGATGTGTAAACTATTTAGAGACTGGTGATTAATTTAAGCCTGCCACCAGTGTAAAATCAATCCATTACACTGGCGACAATCTTAAGGCAATTGTCAGTGTAAATTGATTTATACATGCGGTTCTTATTAAGTAGACGCTAGTGAAACACATTACCTTTATAGACTTTTCACACCGGTGGCTTTGAAAACCGCACACCAGTATAAAATGGAAAAAGCACCGCTAGTAGAGACTGATTCTGTATTAGTGTAAGGAACGAATTATGCAAGCTCTGTATACAAACGAATGTACAAGGGTCTTTACATATTATACATTATGTCAGGGATATGAGTGCAAATACAATCAGCGCATCAAATAATCACTTTTTTTACATATAAATAAACAAACAGAATCCTTTTTTTTTTCTCTGTGCCATCCGACTAGCTAGCTCACACATGGATTGATCTTCATCCACCTCCATATGTGATATATATATATCTAACGTTGACCCATCACGGGCATGGTAGTAGACATACCGCTAGCTGGTAGGGGCCGGCATGGGAGAAAAGACCGAACGTCAGTGTTTGTCAGGCTAGCTGCAAAGCCCAATTTTCATGCCAGGACACTTTTGCGTGTCAACAATAGTCCAACAAAATGCAGATGAGCACGTACGGACATGTTGCATTTTTGTTTGTGCTATTGTTTTGACCAGCTTGACCATAGGTGTAAGGCGGTTGGAACTGCGGCCCTTGAGTACCAGTTGGCGGTACCTTATCCACCAAACCAATATAGCTCGATGCTGCACGCACACAAAATTTAGTCGCGTACGGTAGTGAATGAAAAGGAAAAACTGAAAAGGGATTAGATTAGGTGTAGAAGAAAATAAACAAACTTTTGTGCATGTACAAGTGAAAGGCAAACGGAAAGGATTAGTAAGGATAATAAGGAGAAAAACATAAACCAAAAATAAACCAAAAAAATAAAGAGATAATTTTCGAGCATTTGGTTTGAGCGAAATTACAGAACATTTTAGTCATACCTTTTTTTTAATACAGGTTACCTAGCTAGTAATCCCGGAAGCCTTATGGGCTTATGTGTACCAAATTAAATCTAATTCTTCTTATTACCTCATCTTCCGTGTTCTAGCGAGCTGCTGTAGTATGCATGCATGAGCGCGTCTATCGGCATGCAGGCTTAATTACGTGTCGCCATTCATTCGCTTCTCCATGAAGCTAGCGAGTATGTAGCTCGATTTCTAGGAGCAGCTTAGTCTTCTCTCTTGCAGTGCCATGCTATTTTCAGTGATCCTTCGTTCATCATGCACCGACATGTGTATGCGCGCCGTAGGTCGGTAAGCATATATATGTAGCTAGGCATTAGCGCACACGACGACAAACCAGCCTGTTCGGTTGGCTGGTTCGTATCGTTGCTGGTTCGTGAAGAAGTACTGCTGGCTGGTTTGTATGAGAGAAAAATACTGTTCCGACTGAAAATTTACGATCGTTTACGACAAGCCACAGCCAAACGAACAAGCTGCGTGTTTCCTCAACCCTCTGTTATCCATTTCTTTGTGTATTCATTGCGATCACACATACGTCCATTATTATTCCAAAATTTGCACTTGCTGACGATGCGTTCAGGCACACCATTATTTGTAGTACTAACGAATCACGTCCGGCAGAGGATGGCCGAAAATTCATTTCAATTTTAGCCACCATAGCAATTAGCAACGCATCCTGAGCACGGTACATACGGAAATGGCGAGATAATTACCTTGTATTTTCTGGCTAGCCAGGTTCCTGCGTGTAAATTAAACAAAAAAAACTTGGATTACTTGGTCGTTATCCATCTAGCATGCACGAAACTGAAGGAGAAGTTGTGCAGTGTCATGCACTTTCCTTCTTTGTTCCTAGGATTGAAATCCAGTATATATCTCCTAATTTTTAATTTAGTACTACTCGTTATTATTATTATATATGCAAGACGTCATGATGATGTAGCCATGCACCTACCGTATGACGAAGGGATCGAGTTCGTGGCGATTAAGCTTGCATTTAGTAACTTGTGTTTGACATTCGCCTTTTTTTAGACAGCTGAAATCAATCACTGATGTGACAGACTTGACAGGCTGCGTCGTCAGCCCTTTTCAATCGAGTTGTGGCCACAGCGACATGAGCCAGAGCCTAGAGGCAAACGTTTGGCAATCGTGCGTGTTGCCCATGAAACAATAATGATTTCAGTGTCAACAACTGTTGTATTACATAAATGGCCTGCATAAACTATTTAGCGTGGCGGATGGGTTAAGCCTATCCCCAGTGTAAATTGATTTAGGGCCTGTTCGGTTCCCGGGGATTGAGGTCCCGGAACCGTTCCGGCCAGGAACGTTTATTTAAATTGCACGTAGCAGAGTTCAGCTGGTAGGGGCGAGAAAAGACTGGAACGTCAGTGTTTGTCAAGCTAGCTACATACTAGTCCAACAAAATGTCTCTGGTGAGCACGTACGTACCTGCATTTTTGTTTCTGTTCTTGTTTTGACCAGCTTGACCTTGGGTGTAAGGCGATTGGAACTTCGGTCCTGGAGTACCAGTTGGCGGTACCTTATCCACCAAACCAATATAGCTCGATGCTGCAGGCACACAAAATATATTTAGGTCTACTATTAGTCGTGTACAGTGAATGAAAAGGAAAAAGAATGAAAAAGGGACTAGTAGATTAGGTGTAGAAGAAAACAAACAAACTTTCGTGCATGTGGAAGTGAAAGGCAAACGGAAAGGATTAGTAAGGATGATCAATATGGAGAGAATTTTTGAGCATTTGGTTTGAGCGAAATTACAGAACTTTTCAGTCATGCCTCCTCTTTGTGTGACTAGTAAACGTTTTTTGTTTGAACTGGTTTTTTTTATACGGGGTATAGTAGTAGCAGTAGGTAAAAAAAATGTGTACTCAGATCGATGAAGATGTTCTGTTAAAACCGATAGGGAAAGAGGACAGTAAGAAAGGCGTGCTAGCGGCAGTAAACAAAAAAAAGGACGATGTGGATGCAAGGTACAGCATATCACAGATGCAGAATTGATCATGAGCAATGGAATAGAGCTTTGCTTTCCGATCCGTAGTAACGCGAGAGCCGAAAAAAAGGAAAAAGAAACGCTGAACTATGATGGTAGTTTTTTTTTTGAAGCGAAACAGGAGGGGTTTGAGCCCTGCTGCGCGATTTTATTGCAAAAAAAAAAGAACAATGGTTCGATACAAAAGATCATGAAACAAAAAAAAAAGGTTTGCAAAGACTAAGGTATGGATGATACTAACCAGGATAGGATGACGATGATGCCTGTGGTCGATGAGGGTACTCCGGACGGCTTTGTGGTCCTCCTTGGTAATAATATTTATTATTATGCACTGCGCTATGTAACCCTGCGCACATATCATATTTAACTTGTTAAGCATGACAATAATATGATGCACGTAAGTAGGTGTGCAGTCAGATAAACAGCATTATTTACAATTTTACTAATAGATACGAGAGGCTTACCATTACTTCCGGAGTTCATTGAGGCTCTCGACATGTCTACACTACCGGAGACCGATTCTTTGCCGAGTGTCAAGTAGTTTGCCGAGTATTGTTTTTCGGGTACTCGGCAAAGACGTCTTTGCCGAGTGTTTTTTTTTGACACTCGGTAAAGAGCTTCTTTGCTGAGTGTTTTTTTTTTGACACTCGGCAAAGAAGCTTCTTTGCCGAGTGAGCAAAGAAGCTTCTTTGCCGAGTGTTTTTTTTTTTTGACACTCGGCAAAGAAGCTCTTTGCCGAGTGTTTTTTTTACACTCGGCAAAGAAAATTTCAAAGCACATTTTCAAGCTGTAAATTAATTCAAATGAAAAAGTTTTCAACTACAAAGTTGTATAACTCATCGAGATGTACAATGTTTGTTTTGATCTTTTCTTCATATGACAAAGTGAAAGTAAATTTGTTCACAAATCTAACATATCTCTCTTGTAGTTTATGAAACTACAAGAGAGATATATAAGATTTGTGAATAATGTTAGAACGACCATGTCGGATGAACAGATGACTAAACAACCAAAATAAACTTTGTATATCTCGAAAAGTTATGAAACTTTGTAATTGGCAACTTTTTAATTTGAAATCATCTTGTCATACAAAACTGTGTTTGAATTTTAAAAATTTTAAATTCGAACTTTTCAAACGACCTCGGATGGAAAAACAACCAAAATAAACTCTGTAGATCTCGAAAAGTTATGAAACATTGTAGTTGGCAACTTTTTGATTTGAAATCATCTTGTCATGCAAAACTGTGTTTGAATTTCAAAAATTTAAAATTCGAACTTTTCAAACGACCTCGGATGGAAAAACAACCAAAATAAACTCTGTAGATCTCGAAAAGTTATGAAACATTGTAGTTGGCAACTTTTTGATTTGAAATCATCTTGTCATGCAAAACTGCGTTTGAAATTTAAATTTTGTAAACGACCTTGGATGGAAAAACTTCCTAAACTAAAAGTGTAGATCTCGAAAAGCTATGAAACTTTGTAGTTTACAACTTTTTTATTTGAATTCGTTTAGGACCTCAAACAAGTAATTTACACTCGGTTTAGTATAATATATTGGAAACTAAAACGGAATCTAGACACAAGTGACAGTGTGGTGTAGTGGTAGAGGAGCTTTGCGCGCAGGGGGAGGTCGTGGGTTCGAATCCCGTCGGCTGCGTTGCTGCGATATTTACACGAAAAATACCGGAGATGGGCGGGTGCTGGCCGGTGGGGGCCTCCACCGATTAAAAAAAATTTCCATTTTTTTTCTATTTTTTCACCATTTTTTTTGGGTTTTTTTTTCGGTTCCAACTTTGCCGAGTGTCAGGCACTCGGCAAAGATTTTGCCGAGTGCCCGATAAAAGACACTCGGCAAAGAATTCTTTGCCGACGGATTTTTTACCGGAGGCTCTTTGTCGAGTGCTGCACTCGGCAAAGGTTTTGCCGAGGGCAAAGTAGCATTTGCCGAGTGTATTAGGCACTCGGCAAAGCGCCTGAATCCGGTAGTGCAACCTACGAGTAGCTGAAACTTCAGGTGTGTGATCTCGCTCTCCTTGCTCTTGCCTTGATCGATCGTGTTTCCTTTGATTTTGATGAGGCAGTAGTACTGGACGCTATTCAGATGCCTGGGCTAGCTTATATAGCATTTGGGTTTGGTAGAATCATGGAAGTTCCATGGTATAATCCTGGAAGCCTTATCTTCCGTGTTCTAGCTAGCTACTGTAGTATGCATGCATGAGCGCGTCTATCGGCATGCAGGCTTAATTACGTGTCGCCATTCATTCGCTTCTCCATGAAGCTAGCGAGTATGCAGCTTGATTTCTAGGAGTAATTAACTTAATTAGTCTTCTCTCTTGCATGCAATGCCCTGCTATTTTCAGTGATCCTTCGCTCATCACCGACACGTATGTGCCGTAGGTCGGTATGTAAGCATATATATGTATGCATGTAGCTAGGCATTAGCACACACGTCGACGACACAAACCGTGTTTCTCCGGTCCTTCTAGATCTGTTATCCATTTCTTTCTGTATTGTTCATTGCGATCACATATACATTGTTCCAAAATCTGCTCTTGCCGACGAGACGATAATTACCTTGTATTTTCTGGATAGCTAGGTTCCTGCGTGTAAATTAAACAAAAAAAACTTGGATTACTTGGTCGTCATCCATCTAGCATGCATTTACATACCTCGATTCTGATATTTTCCCCACCAAATTAATAAAACAACGTGTGACACGTACAGAGTTACACGGTGCATCCTCTGATGTTTGAACATGCACGAAACTGAAGGAGAACGTGTTCTGTGTCAGTGTCATGCACTTTCCTTTTTTGCTCCTAGTATTGAAATCCATTATATATCTCCTAGCTAATTTTTAATATAGTACTACTCGTGGTTATTATTATGCAAGACGTCGTGATGATGTAGCCATATGCACCTACCGTATGATGAAGGGATCGAGTTCGGCCAATTAATCTTGCATTTAACGACCTCACAACACAAGAATGGCTTATCTGCACGCTGTTACTTAGTTTCTTGTTTTATCAATAGAGTAGTAGAAAAAGAATTTTGATTGAGATTATATTACTCGATCATAGAATTTGCGTCAGAACCATCGTCTATAGTCAACTGAATTTAGTGGCTAGCAACAAATTAAGAATCAGCCAGGATAAAGCAACACGTTTGAACACTTAGCTCATAGCAGAGCTCCTGTCGCTCTCAGCACTCTCGACCGGAGTTCGACCGGACCTCTTGTAGTCCCCATCTTTCTCCTTCTTGTTTGTAACCCCACTGCAAACTTCGAACACCTGGGCTCAGGAATAAAGTCACCGACCGACTCAAACTGGACGTAGGGCACGTTGCCTGAACCAGTATAAACCCTATGTCATTGAGTGCTAGGCCACCTCCGATCACAACGTACGGCAAAACTACAAATATTTACTTGTTGGTCACTTTCTGCACCGATAGTTGGCGCCGTCCGTGGGGAAGACGCTGTACATTCAACACTTTTTGGTCATCGGATGGCCCACTTTTCTGCCACCTTCGCCATGGTGGGCTCAGGCGATACGATTCGCTTTGGCTCACTGGAGTTTTCCGTACTCCCACCTGTTGGGATGTGGGTTCCACCCATCTTCGAGCCATCCCAGGGCTTCCTCTTCGGAAGCCTAGACTCCGTCGCCGACCGGCTCGACGTACTACACCTCCGCGAGGAGGCTCTTGTTCTAGCGCCCATCAGAGAGGCGCCTCCATCGGCTCTGGGACGCACAACAACTTCAACGATGAGGCTTCTGCGCTTCATTCTGAGCAAACTCTCTGCTCAAACCCCGCTGTGAGTAATGTACAAGCTGTTATTTACTTGCTACTCTCTATCTTCCACCGATTAACCGGAGGGACCCCGTTGTCCCCGCCGCGACCGCCATACGACCGGTTCCCCTATGGCCTCACGTCTCCCACAGACGCGTACGCCTAGGGGCTCCGAAGGATGCCGGCGCCGCCCCCTCTCACATCTGAATTCGTGGGGATGGGGAGCTATGCTCTCACCTGTTTCCTCGACCTCATGGATGACGATGTTAAGAGTGACGGCTCTAGCATCAGCGACATGGCGCCTAGCCACCGTCTGTCCCACGAGTGCGCTATGGCGGATGCTCCGAGATAGCCACTGGTGGTAACTGAGTCCTTGCAGACTCACGCCCCTTCGGACCGTTGTGCGGAGACCCTCGGGCTCACACGGGAGCACGGCGAGGAACCACGACAACAATGGCTGCACCAGCCACCGACTGTGCCAGCGCGCTCGGCGCACCACACTGCACCTCGTGCGCATAGACCAGCGAGCGGCGCCCGGGGTCGCTTTTGTCGGGTCCAACGCAACACCATGGACAGGGGGAACGACCCCCCACAGTTTGCTCAGGCCAATCAGAACATCGCCGCTACGGTAATACTTCTGCGCGGCCTGCCTAAGCCGAACGACCCTCAGGAACAGGCGATCCACCAGAACCTCCGGGCACTAGTGGAGACCGCCGTCGTTCAACAAGCGGAGAGCTCCATATCGTGACACCGACTCATAGCCTCACTCCCCACCAGGGGAATGGGGACGCGGCAGACGAGTCGCTCCACTCGCTCACCACTAAAACCGCCAAGCGCGGCACAAGTGGCCGCATTGGCACCTCGTCTTGACTTGATGACCGCTCCACACCTACCGCATGTATACATGTGACTCGGGCCGAGCCGAGACGCACGTAGGAGCGACCGGAGTCCCAGCCCTGATGGCCCGGGACCACGGACCTTTGCCCAACACCTCTAGCGAGCGCTACCCCCACCGCGCTCCAATGGAGGCCTAGGCAAAGGCAAGGCCAAGCGCCAGGATCAGGACGAGAGCCCCTCCACGTAGAAGGGGAAAAGAATAGAAAAGATCGCCGCCGACCGGCCAACTCCGCGTTGGTCGCCGCGGCTGATCACACGGGCAAGCAGCCCCAGTAGGACCCTCTGGACCACTTCCACGAGCTCATGGAGAGCCCATGCACCAACCAGCATACCCCATCAAACACTTCTACAAGGACTGCGAGCTCCTCAAGCGCCTTCTACGACAGGGCGGCGGCCCAAAGGCAGAAAAAGGCAAAGAAGCAACGACCAAGAAAGGGGGCGTAGAGGGCAAGGATCCGGATGACTGAAGGTTTAAATAATCCGACCAGACGCCTACCGACTGAAGGACGACAACGACGACTTTCGCACCGAACGCTTGAAACAACTATGCCATTTTTCTTCCCCTAAATTTTAGTCTTACCATTGTTTACTTAGCGTTTGCTCCTATAAGAACACCCCGACCCGAACACTTTTCGGCCCGGATCGCTCGGGGGGCTCCACAAGGGTGCACTACTACATCTCTTTTTCGTTTATTATCATATGGTGAAACTCCTTCCTACCCGAACAAAAGGATAGTTCGTTCCTTTAATTTACCTTATGTAGCTTTGCTTTGAAATATTCCGACCGATCGTACCCCACCTCTACCTACGGTTACGAGTAGCTGAGCCTCACGGGCCACGCCCCGGGCTACTAAGGTTGCAGCCTACGGGACGAATGGGGAAGTATGAGAAAGAAAGAATAAAAAACAAAATTATGCTAAGGGAAAAAGTAAGGAATGAAAGGAACAAGTTTCCCCGAACGGAGTAACTCCATCACAAAAAATGAAACCAATTGTAGGCTTTAAAAACACACAAGAATGTTTACATTGGGGCTCCCCCACGAAATTAAACTTTTTTGATCTCCTAAACTACTTATACTTTACAAGCTATTAGGGCGGCTCGGCGGCATCTGCTGTTGGTGCGACCAGCGAAAGCGCAGGCTGCTCACTCCCCGATGGGACGACATTCGGCTCTGTCGAAGCCATGGCGATGTCCACCTCCGACCCAAGCTCTGTTCCATCCACAGGCTGGGCGACGTCCCCCCGACATGCGCTTCTAGCCATGTCTTCATAGCAGACGTCCATCCCCTACTATGCAAAGACTTGCTCTGCCACCAACCTTGCGTGCGGCAGCAAGCTCTCCCTGAGCGTTTGGATGTCCTCCGTGCTCAAGCCATCAGCATACCCGCTGCAGATAGTGGTGAAGTCTAGGTTCGGGTGGTATGTCGCCACCAAAGTCAACACCCCCGACGCTTCGTAGAACAGCCCACTTGTGATAAGATCCCGGACCTCAACCCGGACCTCCGCCAGTTGGACAGCAGGCACGCTAGTACTTGGCGCCGACCCAAAGACCTCCGAGACGACAAGCTGGGCAACATTGCGGATCTGGTCGAGTTCCCCCTCGAGAGCACGTCGCTCTTCACGAGACTTGGCCAGCTCCTCTACATTCTAGCCAAAAGTCGCCTTGACCGTCTCTAGGTCCTGCTCCAACGACTTCACCTTTCCGCTCAGCTCTGAAAGAAGGGCGACAAGCTCATAAACAGGCTGAAGGAAGAAACCAATACGATGAAAAACAGAAAAGGTATGTATCGAGGCAGAAGTTCTAAAGAGTGGAGAATTCCTCCGCCTCCTGAGCCACCTGCTCGTGTAGCCGGGCACTCACCTCCTCCGTCCCCATCACCTAAACCCAAAGCAAGATCACTTCCTGGTCTACCTCCGACCGGGCCTTTTGCTTTGACTCCAGGGCCTTTCGTGCCAAGTCCAGGGCGTTCCGCTCCGACTCAAGGGTCTGCCAGAGATTTTCGCAACCCCGCCTTGGTCTCCACCTAGCGGGCCTTCGCCGCTTCAAGCCCCCACTCGGTGGCGGTTGCCCGCTCTGTTGCACGCTGCTCCTCTGCCCGCACCACGGTCACCTCAGCCGCCCAGTCCTAGGACTCGCGGTGGGCGGACTCTAGCTGATGCTCAAGCTCAGCCACCTAGGCATGCTCCATCTGGAGGAAGCGGGAGTTGAGGGATGACATCTCCTTCAGACCCTACGAAAAGCAAGCACGCTAAGGCAACCAAAGAGAGATTCAGAGGTCAAGGACAAATACGGGAAACTCACCTCCCCGGCGAGCTGCAGGTCGACCTAGACTAACTGCTGGGCGGACTTAACCCGCTCCTAGGCGTCCTCGAGCTTCATGGATAGGTTGGTGAGTTTGGACACCGTGGCATGCCTTTCCCCCCAAGGATGTCCTAGACCTGACACTCCTAGGAATCCCGAAGGATGAACCACACCTTTGCCGGGTCCTCAGGGCAGAGCCACTCCAGGTCACCCTCTGACAGCCTGTCGGAGGGCCCAACCAACGAATGAACCACCGCCAGCTCCCACGACAACACCGGTAGCTCCACCATGTCATCTGCCTCATCGTCGGATGGGATCTCCACCACCTCGGTTGCGCAGGCCGCCGCCGGCCGTTCTGACTCTGTCCCGACCGCGTCTCCCCCTGGTGCCTTCAGCTCCGACCGTGAAGGTGAGCCATGCAGCCCTCCACCCTGTGAGGCAGGGAGCTCGATCTCCCTCTCCTCTTCTGCCTCAGCTGGTGGAGGAGGGTGAAAGCTCTAGTTTGGTTTTGGTGAATTGATGAAACCCTAAGTGCTAACCTAGTATATCAAGTGATCATGAGATAGGTAGCACATTCCAAGTGATGAAGCAAATGAAGATCATGACATGAAGATGGCGATGCCATGGTGATGATCAATTGCTTGGAATTGAAAAGAAGAAAGAGAAAAACAAAAGGCTTAAGGCAAAGGTATAAATGGTAGGAGCTATTTTGTTTTGGTGACCAAGACACTTAGAGAGTGTGATCACATTTAGGTTCGATAGCCGTAGTATTAAGAGGGGTGAAACTCATATCGGAATGCGGTTATCAAAGTGCCACTAGATGTTCTAACTCATTGCATATGCATTTAGGATCTAGTGGAGTGCTAACACCCTCGAAAACATTTGTGAAAATATGCTAACACATGTGCACAAGGTGATACACTTGGTGGTTGGCACATTTGAGCAAGGGTTAGGAACTTCACCGGCGGAGTATCCGCCCGTAGAGTGCGGACAGTCCGACAGTGCCACCGGCACCGTAGACAGAAAAGATGGAGGTCACTGTAAGTGACCGGACGTTGGTCTCTAAAGGACCGGCGCGTCCGGTCAGTAGCAGCAAAAAAAGCGTAGCGTCGGTCATCGACCGAACGCTGGCGCTGAAATGACCGAACGCTGGCTGGCTACGTCCGGTCACACTGACATGGTCGTGCACAGAGGAGTCGCCGAGTGACCGGACACTGGGTGTGTCCGGTCGAGCATGACCGGCGGACACGTCCGGTCATGAAAAATCATCTCTGGATGCTTACTAGAAACGACCGGACGCTGGGGTTCAGCATCCGGTCACTTTGAGCTACTGCGTCTGGTCGTCAATTGACCGTTGAGATTGGGCGATCAACATTTGAAGAGAGGGGACACGTGGCACGCATCGCGTGATCGGACGCTGAGGTCCAGCGTCCGGTCACCCCGTGTTGTTCCTAGTGAAGGGGTACAATGGCTCTATTTCATGGGGGCTTCTATTTAAGCCTCATAGCCGGCTCAAGCTCACTCTCTTGGCCATTTGCATTGACATAGCAACCTTGTGAGCTTAGCCAAAGCCCTCCCACTCATCTCCATTATTGATTCATCATCTTTGTGAGATTGGGAGTGAATCGAAGTGCATTGCTTGAGTGTTTGCATCTAGAGGCACTTGATGTTCGTGTTTCGCTGTGGGATTCACTTGTTACTCTTGGTGGTTGCCGCCACCTAGACGGCTTGGAGTAGCAAGGATCATCGAGCGGAGGGTGGTGATTGTCTCCGGCTCCGATCGTGGTGATTGTGAGGGGTTCTTGACCTTTCCCCAGTGGAGAGCCAAAAGGTACTCTAGTGGATTGCTCGTGGCTTGTGTGATCCTCATCTTGTGTTGGTTGTGCGGCACCCTATTGAGGGTTTGGCGTGTGAAGCCAATTAGCGCGTGAACCTCCAAGTGAGTGAATCGCCACAACGAGGAGTAGCTTGCCGGCTAATGCGTGAACCTCAGTAAAAATTCATTGTGTTCATCATTTGATTCTGAGGTGATTGGTATTCATTCTTGTGATTGATTGGTCCACTCCTCGACTCGGTGGTATAACCATCTTGCTCACTCTCTTTACATTACGCAAACTAGTTATCAAGCTCTTTAGTGTAGCTAGTTGTGAGAGCTTGTTAGTTTGGTTAGTGTGGCTCTTTAGTTAGCTTTTGAGAGCACACTAATTTAGTGTAGTGACATAGTTATTGTGTGGATAGAAACTACATAAACTAGAATTGTGGTAGGTGGCTTACATTTTTAGTAGGCTAGCGCAACACTCATTTCGCCTCATAATTGTCTAACCGGTTTGTTAAGTGTTATTGTAGAATTTTTTAATATGCTATTCACCCCCCTCTAGCCATTAGGACCTTTCAGAGGGGACTCAAGAATTACCTCCAACGCAACCTCTGCCGTCAGCACCGGGATCGCCGCTGCCACTGTACCGGCAACTGACCCGAGGGGCATCACCCCAGAAGGGAAGGGTTCGCCGCCACCACCCTGTTTCCCCCACCGCTCACTGCGACGCGCTGCAGGGTGGGCCTCCAAACCTCCCGCATGGGAGTTGGGGCAATGCTCAACCCCGTCATCGCCCAGCCACTAACAAAAAAGTGCAGGTAAGTCATACTCCAAAAAGACTCAACAACAAAAGATCGAAAAAGAAACAAAGAAAAACATATCGGGAGGTAAGCGGCATGACTCTAAAGGCAAGACCCGACGTCGACAGGCCTACAGGGGAAGGACCGCTCCCAGGCTATGACCTGTGCCCCCTCACTTTAGCCGGGGGCAGAGTCATCCCAACTTGCTCCTGCCCAGCCTACGGATCATCGCGACCCTCGGCTCAGGATGCCCCGACTGAAGTAGCAGGCGGGGCATCCTCTGGCTGTGAGTCGCGCACTGGCACTGGTCCCGGTGATGCACAGGTGCCAGCCCGCTCCTTGGACCGCCTGGCTTGCTCGGCTACGTCCGCGGTAGGCAAGGACGAGACCGGCGACGCCACCAAGGGACGTGGTGACCGCGTCTGCTTCGCCTCCCGTTCGCCGACGGCATCCGCGCTCGCTGCACGCTTCCTCGGCACGGGAACCACCGCGCACCTCTCCGCCTCCTATTCATCACTAGCAGACATCGCCACAGGATCACAATGCTCCACCGAAGTCACAACGACCTCCCGACTTTCCTCCTCGGAGAAAACCATGTCATCCACATCTGTGGGATCCCCCGACTCGAGCTCGGACTCGACATCGCTCTTATTTTCCCCGGCCTTCACGTGCCGGGAAATCTCCTTCTCCTTCTTATACTTCTGGTGAGCCACCTCGGCTTTCTTCTTCTTCCTGGCATTCGCCGCCTCCTTCTAGGCGGCCTGCCACGCTACGCCCTCTGAACCCTTCAAAAGGTGCGGCCGAGACCTATAGGCATCAAGCCCCTACACAATAGGTGACTCAAGATAAAAAAGCAGGAAAGCAACGGGGGAAAAGAACACGAAGTAAAGAAAGAGGAGCATACCAGTTTGGGCACCACTAAGGCATTGAGAGGTGTGGGCTTTCCCTTGAAATTCTCTTTGGGCTTCAGCTGCAGCACCCGATCAAGGCGACTCCAGACCTCGTCATCCGGCAGCTCCTCCGGTGATGCGCGATCAGGGTCCGACGCGCCACTGTACCTCCACATCGTCCGCGCCCTCTCCGATAACAGAGCAATCCGGGGCGGTAGAGGGTGTGGAGCACCCGCAACCCATCAAGACCACGCCGCATGAGCTTCCGGAGCTCCTCCTCGATGATCTCCACCTTCTTCTCTCGATGGGAACAGCCCCAAGACCAACTATCCTGCTTCTCTGGCCTCCCACTGGTGAATGCCAGGAACGATGCCTCCGCTGGATTCCAGATATAAAACCACTCCCCGTGCCACCCCTGGTTGGAGTCATAGGGGATGTACGCGGGATACGAGCCTCCCGCGCTCGGTTTCCTCTATAGGGCGAAACCCCCCACCAGCGCAACCTCGGGCGGATTTCCCACCGGCAAAGCTTGCCCAGAGAACAGCCACCGGAAGAAATCCACGTGCAGCTCCATCCCGAGGAAGGCCTCGCAGACGGTAATGAAGCCAGCAATGTGCAGTACCCCCATCGGATTGAGGTGCTATAGCTCCAGACCCACTCATTGAGGAGTCTGCGCAGGAACCAGTGCGTAGGGTATCCTAACCCACGCTCGTGGAAGGCGAGAAAGGAAACCACCTCGCCAGGTCGAGGTTCTGGAAACTCCTTCCTCCCGGGAGCCCTCTAGTGCGCCACCTTCTTCGGCGGTAGAAACCCCTTCGCGGTGAAGGCCTTCAACACCGACTCCCTCATAGTGGATGACCTTCAGTCCGACATTTCGCACTGGGATCGCAAAAGGATTTGTGAGTTTTTCTCTTCTCCCTCGCTCTCTCCCTTTTCTTTCCTAGAAACCGCCGTGGCTCTCAAGAATGCTCTCGGCAAGAAGGAAAAGGAAAAGAGGCGGTAGATGAGGAATAGGCGAAAGAACAGGGCGAAAACCTTCAACCTTCTCCTACTTAAGGAAAAGGGTACGATAGTTAGGGGAGGGCACACCGATCGGGAAAGACGAAACGGCGGAGCGAAACACCCTCTCTCTTTCCCATTTAATGTAGATGAGACGTGCCCTGGCCGATGAGACGCGCCCTGCCCGACAGAACGACTCTTGATCAGACAGGACGTGGCCTGGGTATGGCCCACCACTACCGCACATCAACCACTACCGCACAATGGGCACAAGAACCAAAGCGCCACCGCACACAGATGGCCCTCCGCTTCCCCAGGCGAGACTTGGAAAAAACCCAAAAACGGGATCTCTGACAGGAGAGACCATTGGACTTCCTAAAAGTCGATCGAACGACTCAGGAAAACACATTGAGCGACATGTAAGGAGCAAAGGGACGCCCCATGTAGGCCATGCTGACTCCATCACGAACGACGAGCATGGGTCCCGGTCGGACATTTTCGACTAGACCTCTTCAAACCCCGTCACTCGACTCATCAAGGTAACACTACCGACCCCTGCTATTTCTTTATTTCATTTCATACATCCATACGCACATTCATTCCATATGCCCATGCCCCCCGGACGATTTGGGCCCTGAACCGCCCGGGGCTCAGGAACTACCATCGCACATGCAGCGAAACGCATCACAATGCTCTGTGTTGCGTCATGAAGCGGCAGTTGCCTCATTCGACATGAGCAACGACCGACTGGGGTTCGAAGGCCATCCCACGAAGGGCTCGAGGCCGCCCCACGTCAAATAGAGCCAGGGGAGAAAAACGCAGATGAGCACCATGCGGCCCTCGCCCAGTCTGGCAGACAGGGTCATCTCAACCTTCTCGTTTGATTCTAAGCCTTTGCCAGGCCCATAGAATCTCCATCGAGGGGAGGCCGTTAGGCCACCCGGGTCGGTCTTCGAAACGACCCAGGCATCTACCGGGTTGTAGGTAAAGGAGCAGTGGAATGTCACAAGAGGGCTATGCCGACCCCGTCACAAACGACGGACCCAGATTCCACTCGATCATACCCATTAGCGAACTCACCAAGGGCATCACTCGAGCTCGAGCGATCGGGACAAGCGAAAAAACTCAGCCCCTCTGGTTGTGAGAAACCAAGGATGGGGTAACGCACACAACTCAAACCGACCCCTACTAAGGCCCAACGGGGCTCGGGGGCTCAAGACACAAAAATACCTGGGTCTGTGACCCCAAACTCACCCCATCCATCAGCTACGCTTCGACTGCGCACCAAAACACCTGGGTCTGCAACCCCAAACTCGCCCCATCCATCGGCTACGCTTCGACTGCACGCCAAACGCCTAGGTCTGCGACCCCAAACTCGCCCCATTAGGATCCACGAACTCCTGCTCGCCCGATGCCTAAAACTAACTAACTAACTGCCTCGGCTGCGTAGGCAGCACCAAGGCTAGGATCCACGACTCCGACTCGCCCGATCCCACGGCACGCACCGACGCCAGGATCTGCGAGCTCCGCCTCGTCCAATCCCTATACTAAAGCCTCAGCTGCATGAGCTACACCAAGGCCAGGATCCACGACTTTGACTCGCCCGATCCAACGGCGCGCACCGACGCTAGGATCAGCGAGCTCCGCCTCGTCCGATCCCTATACTAAATGCCTCGGCTACACGGGCTACACCGAGGCTAGGATCCACGACTCTGACTCACCCGATCCCACGGTGTGCACTGACGCCAGGATCAGCGAGCTTCGTCTCATCCGATCCCTTTACTAACTGCCTCAGATGCACGGGCTGCACCGAGGCCAGGATCCACGACTCTGACTTGCCCAATCCCGACGCGCACGGACACCAGGATCAGCGAGCTTTGTCTCGTCCGATCCCTATACTAACTGCCTCGGCTGCACGGGCTGCATCGAGGCCAGGATCCACGACTCCGACTCACCCGATCCCATGGCGTGCACCGACGCTAGGATTAGCGAGCTCTGTCTCATCCAATCCCTAAACTAAAAACCACCTCGGTTGCGCAACGACGCATTGGTTGACTCCGTCTCAACTAAAAAGAACGCACACACGCCCGCTGACAAACACCCCCAGACGATTATGTTCGAATCACCCGGGGCCTCGGGGGCTACACCCGTGGGCGAGCGCACCCGCAGACGAAACAAAAACCTCCCCCACTGGCAACACGAAAAAACCCCCAGATGATTCTGCTCGAATCGCCCGAGGGCTTGGGGGCTACACCCACGGGTGCGCTCGCGCGCACCCACCGTCAAGACGAAACCCTCCCAGACGATTCTACCTGAATCGCCCGGTGGCTCGGGGGCTCCAGTCGGGTTCATAAACCCGGGGTCCCTCGCGGACTGGCTTCCCAACAAAGGCTCGGCCCAAGCAGACAATGTGCAACTCATGGGCTGGCCCAAGTATCGGAACAACAGGCCAGAAGGGCGACACAATCACCGAACGGAAGGCCTGGCCGAGGAGGAACGACTCCCGTTTTCTGACTCCGGCCCTCCTCTCCGACTGGAGCGCTCACTTCGATCTTCGGCCCGCCTCTGGATGGCCTCTTCGACGGGAAGGCCTGGCCAAAACACTACTTCTGACTCTGAACCCATGTCTCCGACCGGGATACGCAAAAACCCTGCTCACCGCTCTTCTCCGACTGGCGCAACTAGAGCCGACTAGGACCGACCGACCAGGGACGCCCGCCCGGAAAGGACCAGGGAACGAACGGAGAAAGCAAGGCAAGGCGCATAAGTCAAACCACGATACTAGGGACCATACCCTGTACACCTATAGAAATAGTACTCTTCAACTGCCCTGACACAAACAGTGGTGTAGGCGCCGACATTTTCTCTACAGTATTGTGGGCGCCATTAACTCCCATACGATAAGGCTCTCCCACATGCCTCTGGGCATCGACAGTGTCATGGGCCCCGGCATTTACCATACCGAGTGAACATGGAAAAACCCCTCACATGCCTCTGGGCATCAACAGTATAATAGGTACCGACATCTGCCATACCCGAACAAAATGACGCAGCCTCCCACGTATATCCGACATCCAACAGTGTTGTGGGTGCCTACCATCATCCTGTACCCGCCGGCGTGGGCAACAAGGTTTAGAAGCATACGTACTCTCTCCCTCTCACTTGTAAGGCCATCCCATTCATCTATAAAAGGAGATGCGCTCTCTTCCAAGAGAGTTAGTTAATCCAGGTCGATTCATTCAAGTGATTCTAGATTCGTTAGGTCGACCAAGTTTACTAGTTTACAACCACAGAACCATCAGGTTCGAACCTCAAGCACACGCTTGAACACTTAGCTCATAGCGGAGCTCCTGTCGCTCTCGGTCCTCCCGACCGAAGTCCGACCGGACCTCTGGTACTCCCCATCTTTCTCCTTCTCGTTTGTAACCCCACTGCAACCTTCGAGCACCTGAGCTCAGGAATAAAGTCACCGACCGACTCAAACTGGACGTAGGGCACGTTGCCTGAAACAGTATAAACCCTGTGTCATTGAGTGCTAGGCCACCTCCGTTCACAACGTACGGCAAAACTATAAATATTTACTTGTTGGTCACATTCTGCACCAATATAGGAAAAGACATAGAAGTTTATGCATCGGTCGCTTGTGCGTGTGTATGCTCGTGCATGTGTGTGACTTGCATAAGTAAGCACCAAAGTCAAAACAATCAACATAACTGAAATATTTAAAAAATTGAACGCAAATTCTGTGCATTTTGACATGATTTATTTTATCTAGCAAATAATATCATGCCTTGCGCCGGTGCCAACAGCATTGATTTGTTCTTATACTCCCCTTACTGATGATGTTGACAGAACAATTTATGTGCTGACTACGAATACTTAACCGTAATTGTGCAGGCAGTTCATGCCTTGTGCCGGCACCAAACGCGTGGTGACCGTGGATATTGCATTCATTATTTCTGAACGGACATGGTAATAATGTAAACAATATAGTACATGATATGAATCATTTAATGCATTCATCCGTGTTCCTGGTTTGCATGTTTACGCAGTAGACGGGGTTGAAATTTGAAGTTGAATTGATGACTTGACTCGTGTCATGGCGGAAGTTGCATTGCCTTGTGCCGGTAGGAAACGCGCGATCAACAACCCTATATACCCGCTCAATCGTCAAATTTCCAGTGGCAATCCAACGCTCACAATATATATAACCGTTATATATATACAAATAATATTTAAACTCTCATTGCATGGACTGAGTGTAATGGGATGATTTTCAACAGCATATATGATGATCCATATAGTTCATGTCCTGTCATCTAAAGAAAACAAATGTTTATTCAAAATGAAAATTTGATCCATTTGAAGAGTGGCTTGGCTAATGATATATGGTTCCGAACTAATCATACCTCAGCTAGTTAGGCTATTTGTGGTGGAACATGTTCATCTGGGATTATCCCATAATTTAAAGATGCTATTTTTTTATTGGTAGGCGATGTTTCCATTTGATAGCAAGGTGTCATGGTGACTTTTTTTTTTAAATCTCGATACCTACTAGCCTAGTTTCCAAGTGTACTTAGGGTAGAGTCTTTGTTTGTCCCTTTATAGAGGTAAGTATGTATGCATGCATTTGAGCGCCTATGCCTGTACCCGTGATTCGATGACGCCGATTTGGGTCACACCAGGGCTAGCACGCCTGAGGCCACATATGGCCTAGCACACAGCAAGAACGCCCTAGAACAGCAATGCTGATCAGCAAGTCGGCCTTGTTGATCCAACGCCCATTCTTTGCCCAAAAATCTCGCGAACACCTCATGGAAAGATCCGTTAGGGTAGGCACATCGAGGTTTTCCTAGGATCGGCAAGGCCACATAGAACGCCAACGAATCTCGTCAAAAGAGGTGATAGAAAATAGGAGGTTGGAAGAGCTAAAGGCAGGAGCTGATTAAACAGTAATAGACGTGTTTTTGACGATTGTGTAGTTGGATTCCATCAATCGGCTGCAATCATCTAATAGATATAGAGGAGGGTGGTCTTATCCAATATGAAACCATTCCCAAATGAAATCAACAAGTTTCCCACTACAATGGCAAGTTCCCATCAAATTAGACTTATTTCGGGCTTGGACCGGGTTTAGGGCAAAAAAAAATTCCTAAGGCTTCAATTTCTTCATCCAAACTTTGATCCAAATTGAACATCTCGATGAGAAGAATACAATGGTGAAGTCCATTTTACAACATGGAGAAGTCAGAAAATTTGGCTTAGCCGTAAGCCGGTTCAGCTAGACCAGCACCCCCGAAATCACATTTTCTTCATTCAGACTCCAAGCTAACTAATAGACCACTAAAAACAAGAAATGTCCACTAAAGGGTACAATCTTATCAATCACCTACTAAATTTACCCTAGTACCTTCAAAGATTTGATCTAATTCCTTCCATAATTATCTCCACCATCATGCAAGAGAGCGAAGATAAAAAAACCTAATTAAGTAACTAATATACCACTAAAACTTCTAAAAGAAGTTTGGAATAGCATTTACTTATCTTCTACAACCTCCTCCACCAAAAGATTCCAAATCAATACCTTCTTCCTTAGATTTGTAAAGTGTTAAATGCACCAGCGGCCCTCAAACTTGTAAGGGTATGTCATTTAGGTAGTGTTTGGTTTGGAGACAAAGAAGGATGGGACAGACCCACTACTACACAAAATCTTTTGCGATGCATTTTCAAAATGGCTTCGGTTATTCGTTGCAGGGCAGCCGGCCCAACAACCGCCTCGGTTAATACTTAACCGAGACGGGCAATGTAAGAGAACCACCTTGGTTAATGTCTATTAACCGAGGCGGGCATTATAACACAATCGCCTCGGTTAATGCATTAACCGAGGTGGTCGCTTCCAAACAACTGCCTTGGCTAATAAATCATTAATCGAGTTGGACTACTGTAAGCCACCCGCCTCGGTTATTTATCACTGTGTTTAGACCTCAAGGCGCGGGTGCACAGGAAAGGGAGTGGGAGTTGGAACGGGGCCCGCATGTCGGTCGCAGTGAGAAAGCACAAATGTGCTGCGCGCTGGGGTGATCCGTGTGCTACTCCCCGTCAGCGATCCGGAAGAGGAGCTGGTGGCCACTCGTGGCTCGCCATGCGTGCAGCGGTTTCATGAAACATGTGACGGTGCCAGTGGTTTTCCCATTCCACCCACAGGAAACAAATCTGAGTGGCGCAAAAATAACTCTCCCTCTTGTCCGTCTCTCGTCTGTCCCTCTCTCTCTGTCTCGTCCAGTCTCTCGTCCGTCGGTCTCTCTTGTCTCTCTCTTTGGTCTCTCTCTCGTCAGGTCTCTCCCTCCGGTCCATCCCTCCACGCATGCCTCCCTCTCCGGCGTGGAGGCAGCGAAGGCGGCTGGCGGGGAGGAGGAGGCTCACAGTCCAGTCCCCTCCCGTGGCGGCGGCCACCACACGTAGCGGTGGTGCATGGGGAGGCCCGCACCGGCGATCGTGGCCCCTCCCTCTCTTCTGAGCACGGCGCCCCTTCCCTGTCCCTCGTGCATCGGCCACCAGATCCGGCCTCCAACCATCCACCAGCGGTGGATCCCATTACTGGACGTAGAAGGGGCGTAGATCCAGTCACCAACAGCGGTGGGGGCGCGGATCTGGCCACCACCGAGCGGATCCGGTCACTGGCGGCTGCGGCGGCGTGGATCCAGCCATGGGCAACGGTGGCACGTGGTACCGGGCTCGGTGGGCTACCGGGCTCTGTGGGATTTTTTTATTTCGTGAAATTATTAACCGAGGCGGGCTACTTAACTCAACTGCCTCTGTTAATAGCATTAACCGAGGCGGTTGTCCGTTAAAGGTCTAATTAACCGTGACCTTTCGACGGAGGCGGTTGGCGAAACCACCTCGGATAATGCTTTTTGCCCGCCTCTGTTAAGATTCTTGTAGTAGTGACCTGTTCTAGTTTTATGAGACAGGACGATTCCATTTTCTGTTTGGTTGAGAGGACAGGGATGTCCCTGTTTTATGTTTGGTTGGATGGATAAAATAAGTTGGGTTGAATGGAGTTTCTTTGTGCTGTTTACCTTCTGTTAACCAAGGGCCCACTTGTTAGCCACTTACCTAGCATGGGTCCACCAGTCAGCCGGCTCATATTCTTCCTCCGGCTATACCCACACGCCCACAAGCCCATGCGGCCATGCTTGTGCTCGCCCCCTCCCCGCACGCCCACACTCGAGTTCACCGCCCTCCCCATGCGGCCACGGAGGAAGTACCCGCCAGCGCCGGTGCTCGTTGCCAATACCCGTGCTCGCCAGCACTGGTGCCCGCCCAGATCTCATGGGAGGAGCTAGGCTGATGGCCAGGGGTGTAGAGGCAGGGGCAAAAACGAAGGTAGAGCTCTGTGTCATCGGGGATGGGATGAGCCCGGCATCAGCGTCGGTGGCTGGGACGAGGCAGAGCTCTGCAGCATCGGGCTGGAGCACTCATAGGAACGATACGGCGTGGAGGAGGGACAAGCAAGTCCGACCTTTTGGTGGGGACGAGCTCTCCTCCACATTCACTGGAATATTTGTCCTTCACTCTGCTTATCCCCCAACCAAACACCTACAAAAATAGGTCCATCCCATCCCCATCCCACCTCATCCCTGAAACTAAACACTACCTTAGATACACGAAGTTTGGAAATGTATTTCCGGCTCCATAAACTTGTTGAATGGTGCACCGCAGGTCTATACTAGTTACATGTACGTTCTATGCTGATGTGGCATGCTAGCATGGCATATGTTTTACATTTAGCCCCTCCCCTTTACTCTTCTCTCACCAAAGATCCTTGTTTCCTCTTCTATCACGCAGACCCCAGCCTCGCTGCTGCCAAAACGGTGCCAACTACATTATTTGTTCTCTTGCACTACTTCCCTTAATGATGATGTTTACAGAACAATTAAGTTACTGACTGATTCTTAACAGTAATTATGGAGGCAGTTCATGTCTTGTGCTACGAAACTCGTGGTGTGGCTGTGTATATTGCATTTACTTCATAACGCGGACATGCATATGGTTATGTGTAAAACCATGATACATGAATCATTTAATGCATTCCGCGTTAACCTTCATGGTTTGCATGCATCATTGCATATATATGTAAGTACATAGTAGACGGGCTTGAAATCTGAATTGTCGAGTTGATGACTTGACTCGTCACGGCAGTTGTTCCATTGCCTTGTGCCGGTACCAAATGCCAGATCAACATCCCTATAGCCGGTTCGATCCATTTGTGAAATTTCCACCAACACTCCAACGCTCACAACCATGACGTGTGTTATATATATATATATATATATATATATATATATATATATATATATATATATATATATATATATATATATATATATATATATATATACTGCCCTGTAGCTGGCTACAAAATAAAATTTGAACTCTCATGGATTAGGTGTAATTGGACGATGATTTTCAACTGCATATGTGATGACCTGTATATTCCCAGTCGTGTAAAGAAAACTAACGTCTAAAAGAAAATCTAAACCATTTAAAGTGTGGTGTGGCTAATGATATATGGTTGTCAACCGCACAAAGCTTAGCTATTTGGGTTACTTATGATGGAATATGTCCATTCGGGTTTATTTAAAGGCGTTATTCTTTTAGTAATAGATGATGTTCTTATCGACAGTGAGGCGTTTGTCACTACTATAAAATTGATTTTTGGAGGCGGTCATTTTTTATTTTCATCGGCACACAAGCCTCTGACCAATCATCATAGTTAATCACTATTTACAAAGGTGGTCGGCATGCACAACCTACTACTCAGCAATAACGCTTCCCTACCACTACACCAGACACCCATTTGTGAGTATATATATGCTATCTTTTTATGTCAACATTTCATAATTTCTTATTGAATATTTTGGTTATGAAATAAACTCAAATGAAAAAATGTTTCAAGTACAAGTGTTAAATCTTGTCAAGCACTACAACTTTGCTATAGGGTGTGTCTCCATTTGAGATTGTTTAATTTTTTTTTGAAAATTAAATCTTAAAATATGTGAATTTAAAACAAATATTTGAAACACTAAACAACTTCAAATCAAAAAATTATCAACTGAAAACATGTAGATCAGGTTGGTCACTATAACTTTGATATTAACGATGTGAACATTCAAAGTCGTTTAGAAATTTTAAATTTGAAACTTCTCAACTACAAAGTTGTAGATTGTGTAAGAACTATAACTTTGGTATAGACCCACTACACTAGGACAGTACATCACTGCCGGGTCAGAACCCCATCACTGCCTAAATTGCTTCCGGTAGAGGATAATCGATTGTGGTGGGTGGCCTATCACTGCCAAGTTGATCACCCGGAAGGCATATCACTGTCGGGTCTAGTCATAAATCGGTAGTGATATCAAATAGTATCATTGCCGGGTTGACGTAT
Source organism: Miscanthus floridulus (assembly GCF_019320115.1). Lineage (NCBI taxonomy): Eukaryota > Viridiplantae > Streptophyta > Magnoliopsida > Poales > Poaceae > Miscanthus > Miscanthus floridulus. The sequence goes on along the minus strand of NW_027098377.1, from coordinate 62,114 downwards.
GAACCGATGGTGACATGGCCAGTGTCAATGTTGGCTTAAAACATGACCCGATAGTGGCACTTATGGCACCCCAGCTGGATCAGTGCATACTCATCAGTGAATTGTTGAGTGCCACTGCCGACCCAATACCACACCTGGCAGCTATTACTATAGTACATCAGAGAATTCTCATTGCCATCACATGTCTTACAAGATATGATATGTGAATACATCATAACTAGAAAAACTTAATAGGTAGAGATGAAGTCATTATGAACCAAAGTCATTAAAACTCAAAATATATATGGTTGTTGTCCAGCGAGTACTTGAAGCAATGTTCCCCTAATTATTACTAAAGTGGCATGCTAATTTCTATTTCTTATTTCTCTGCAGGCCCCTTATATATATTGTCAGGCCCAAAACTAAATATGTTCTTTCAGAAGACGCAAGATTGGTATACATAGGATTGCTTGAAATGACTTAATATAATTAATATTATACATGATAGAGGATGCTTTTTTCATGATAAGGGAAAATAAAAACGAGATCGATTGATGCGGCTATTTGTACAAAACAAATGAAAACTAAGGGGAAAATCAATACTTCCTTTCATGTTTCATTAGGCTAGTCTCAGTGGAAAGTTTCATAGCGTTATTTTTAAGACCGCTATGTCATGTAGAATGAAATAAAATATGGATGAAACTTCCGCTCTCAATGGAAAGCTTCATCTATGATTTCATAGATATTTAATTACATGGCTCATAGAGAGTTGGTAATCGTACTAAGGGAATTTTATTGATATGAAACTTCTTCTCTCTTCTTAAAAATATTTTTATGTCATCAAACATGCTTATGTGGCCAGCTGTATGTGGCAGCTTATTAAATACAGATGAAACTCTCACCGAGATTGGCCTTACTAATATACATATTCGGTTGTGTGCAATATCTTACAAAGAGGATATCTGTTGTTCATTTATTTTTGGATATATATATATATATATATATATATATATATATATATATATACACACACACACACACACACACACACACACACACATACATACATACACAAGTATATGACAATACATACATTAACAAATCGAACAAACTAATATCATAAATAAATGTAATAACATTTTTTTCCTACCATGCATGTCCTATACTCCTATGTATAGTACAATATATGAATTTACAGTTGCTCATGTAACTAGTATATATAGTAGAACTGGACAGAGACAAGCTGGCATTATATTCTTCTGCTGAGCCAGCTTCTGTAGATCCCTCATTTGTAAATGTACGAAATACCAGTAGCTGATGAAAAAGAATTACAGATATATATGTCAGTGTCTCACAAGCCCACCAACATACAGATGATGGATGCATGCATAGAATTTTAGGGAGTATATATCATGCATTCTGCTGGTTTATTTGCCTACCTTTTGGGGCCCCCTTTTGGCCTGGAGCTTGACCAGGAGGTTTGTAATACGGCTTCTGTTGGTTCTGCTTGTTCCATGTCCCTGTCGTGGGCGCAGGGCTTGACAGACCATTACCTCCTGCGGGCATGGACGCACAAAGCAAACCAAACGAAATTAAGCAAAGCAAACGCGAGATAATATGAAGTTCTGCTGGGTTAGATGTCTCCCATGCAACGGCGACAATGTTCAGTTGCAAGGGAACGAGATCACCGACGACACTCCGGTCCTATCCGGTAGGATAATTTTGGCTCTATCAAGGCCGCCGGCCGGTCTATCATTCTAGTTAATTAATCTCAAGGATATACAATGACCTGCCGCTCTGGAACTTTGAGAATTGCAAAAAAACAAAAAAAAAAAGGAAGGGACAAGGAATAGTTCAACTGGAATCTCCAGACAGGGAGAATAATTGTTTTTTCTAGTAACAGAAAATATAATGCTGGCGGCATGCATTATATTGAAGGTAGTACTGACCAGAAGGAGCCTGTTGTTCATGAGCTTTGGGCCTCTGATATTGCGTTGGAGGGGCTGCTTGCGATCCTTTCAGGTCAGGCACCCTAGTCGATGTCCCTGCATTTCCAGCGCCTCATACGACAATGCAATAGTAAGTGCGTGCATGCATTGAAATTTCCATATAGTAGTGGCTTACCGTTCGACTTGAACATGGTTCCTGTTTGTGCTACTTTTCTCGTGGTTGTGATCGATCGATTGTTACGAGGTGGTGGTGGTGCCAATATGTGTTGATACGTGCCCTATATATACAGCAACCTAGCTAGGAATGAATGGTATAATCAAGGAAAGTTCAATTGACTAATAAATGATAAATGCTTCTCTGAGGAATTATTTGTACTCTTATTAGCCACGGTATTTTATGAATGGAGTAATTTGCTATACATTCTGCTGGGTCTCGAGTCCCAGCTAGTCTTAATACGTTCAGGTAATGTTTATAGGAAGGACTTTCCACGTAACCCGTATTGAACCTAGAGAGTTAATGCATTGCGGACCCAGTATTTTGATCTGATATTTTTAAGCAAGGCGAGACAACAGGAGATGTACCTGCAATTTCTGAACCAATGTTAAAAACTCAATATTAAGAAATAAGAATGTTGGTGTTTTTTTTCTGCAAATGATTCATCTTGTGGGTTTAGTTAATAGCAAAGGCTCGGTTTGGTTGGTAGCTAGAGAGTCTTCGAGTTCCATTGAGGAGACCATCCACCTGGCCGTAAACACGCTTCAGAAAATAAAGAAACTATGTGGCAATAGTAATTTCCCCATGCTACGTCAGAGTTTGTTATATATTTTTTTTGCAATTATTTTTGAAAATAAACAATTGATAATTGATCTATTGGAATAAAAATATGTAAAATTAAAAAAAAAAGTCAAATAATTTTGTTTTCGAATTTCCATCACCCCAACTAACAATTGCTCAGATGGTATACGCTCCGATCCTCTCCGTGAAGTTTGAATCCCATGGCAGCCCCACGATAGGATGTTTTCTTGATTTAACTATGGTGGGAGGTCATCACTAGGAAACCCAAAAATTAAGTTTCATATATTTTTATGGTAAATTAGCTAATTTCTGCAGGTTTTCGAGAGTGGGTATGAAGTATGTTTGACGGTTCTCCCATGATGAATCACGGAGATATATACTGTTTTTAGGGCATGGATATAGACCCATGGAAAAAATTGACCTCATCATTGACATAGAGTAGTATATAGAAAATGGGAATTATGATCTGCAGGACATAACCATTTTGTAGTAGTGTGCATGTTTTGGAAGCTTTGAAAAAAAAATTGATGCAAGACTTTAGCTTGCACTTTCCTATGCCATTTCCTGTAAATTAACCCCAAGTCTTTTATTTCAGTAGTGATCCATGTTTCACGACAAAAGTAGCCATAAATTGAATCCTGATATTTTTCAGTAAAAATGACATGCATTCTATAAATTTGCAACATGCAAGAAACAGAAAAATAGCATGTGTAGAAACACATAGTCTCAAGATTTTCCTTGGTTCATGATTAATCGAGAAGATCTCGTTCAGTTTAGTTCTAGAGATTAGCATAATGCAAGATGTTGCTTTCAGTTAAATAGGCTTCCAAATATATACACAGAGGGAGATCTGCCATATTTACTACTGCTCCAATATTCAATCTATATATGCTAATTAAATTACTTGAGACATCTTGATGTCATTACTGAAAGAGTTCAGTACTTTCAGTGTAGTTTGAGATTCATTCCTAGTCAAAATTCAACTATTTTTACAATACAAGTGTGCTGTGTTTGTCTGCTTTTTTTTTATGAGTGAAATAATGTTAGTCCACTCAAGAGACCAGACTTGTTCTTGTTGCCGTCCTTCCTGAGTATTACATTTTCAGGAAATCCTGCAAGAGTGCTTCCTGAGTATTACATTATGCTGTTATCTCTAATACAATTTGAGAAATTGGAAATCACATGCAAGTTCTACGCAATTAACAACCCTTTTCCTCAAACCTTCACATAGTTTAAACAGTCTTGAATTTATTAATTGGTGTTCCACATGCTGGTGGTATCAGTTGCATCTTTTGTTACCTTAAAATAAATAAATAATATTTTGTTTCTCAAAACCAAAAAACACAGAGAAAAACTTTCTAGTCTGGGCCACACAAGAAATTGAAGAAATGATATTTGCACTGATATAAACATGTGTTCTCCCTTCGTGGTTCATTTAAAATTAGCAAAAGCTTCTCTGGTCGATATTTGTAGTTTGTTGTACTTGCAACAGGTCAATATGTTAATTAATGTTTATAAATTTTCTATAGGACAACATGGTCTTAGGACTCTGTCAGTTGGTGTAGTATGCGCATATACATTTCCCTCTCACCTCCCAAGTTCAAGTCAAATTTAATGCCTTGATGTTCAAGTTGTTAGCGCGTAAAATTCAGGCATTATATTCATTGGTAATTAGTCAGAAGATGAAGAGAACACAGTAGGTAGAATCAGATTGATTGAATTTCTTGACTGTGGACGGTCCTATAGCTAGCTTGCAGCAGTCATTGCCTAACTTCCGTCCAACTACGAGACAAGAAGGCTTGCGTGCAGTTATATTAGTTCCGCTGTTACCTTGACCGTACCAGGAGTTTAAATGAAAATATTAGATGATACATTTATTACGTCTGTGAATGATTCTATATATGTTTGTTTAGTTTATTCTAGGTACCATATTATAGAAACATGATAGGTGAGAACATTTGCAGCAACTCTGTCTTCTGTAAACTCTACCCTAAAACCATAGCATATACATATGGCTGCAGCGCTGGCATGCAGGTCCCGGCTGCTAGCGACTGCGCGCGGTGTGGGAGTGGGCCACGCGGCTGCTCTACAGCTGCACGGGGCTGGGCCGCTTTCTTCCCTTGAATTATGATATATATGATGAGGACCATTAACAATATAAGCATTAGTTGATGCAACATATCTGCTATTATCATGAGTAGCAACACCGGCATGAGAATTCATAGGACTTGCAAAATAATTATTAGAATCATATGATATATTTGCAAGTTGTACCTTGGGGTAGTTGTAATAATATTGCAATGCAACACCTTGGTACGCCATAATATAGAATTTGACCACCTTGCTAAATTTTTTCAATGACAAGGGCAACACGTTGCAAAACCTCAAGCAAAATCTCAAGGGGTCAAAACTACATATGATCAGCCTTTTGGGCCAGATGCAATAGTAATGGCGAGTACAAGATAGATCAATCAAGGATATGGCTAGCGCAAAGAAATTCACCAAAAAGTGTGTTGATGCAAAGATCGGTCACACACCAGCTACGACTAGATCGCCAGGGTCACCAAAGACCGAGCGCAATGAATAGCTATCATGCTTTTGCGGTGAAGAGCGGGTATAGGTTTACAAGGAAACTACCAAAGGATAACCGATCGTGCTTATGTAACGAAGAACGGCTAGTTTCCAGGCACACTAGCAAAGGGTAACCAATCGTGATTGCGTGATGAAGAACACTAGTTTCCGAGCAAACTAGCAAAGGAAACGTTGAAACTCTCGTCTGGGAGGGACCGTCGGGGCAAGGATATCAGCAAGTTGCCCTAGGTCGGTTGGCAAGCCTAGGGCATCATCCTTGGTCGTCGGATCAAGTGATGAGCAACAGCATGGGGTTGGAAAAAGGATTAAGAAAAATGGTATTATAAATGTAAATTTATTGATGGGATGTTGGATACATCAATCGATCATGTACCACCTATTTAATAGGGAGTAAGAGTGGTCTTATCCTGTTGGAAAATCAGTGTGGTACTATTTTTACGTCGCTTTATAGAGTTCTTCTTAAATTGGATCAAAACTGGAACGGGCCTCTTAAAATGGGCCCTAGGCCCAATTTAAGTGTCAAGAATAGTTGTATTACATAAATAGCTGTGTAAACTATTTAGAGACTGGTGGTTAATTTAAGCCTGCCACCAGTGTAAAATCAATCCATTACACTGGCGACAATCTTAAGGCAATTGTCAGTGTAAATTGATTTATACATGCGGTTCTTATTAAGTAGATGCTAGTGAAACACATTACCTTTATAGACTTTTCACACCGGTGGCTTTGAAAACCGCACACCAGTATAAAATGGAAAAAGCACCGCTAGTAGAGATTGATTCTGTATTAGTGTAAGGAACGAATTATGCAAGCTCTGTATACAAACGAATGTACAAGGGTCTTTACATATTATACATTATGTTAGGGATATGAGTGCAAATACAATCAACGCATCAAATAATCACTTTTTTACATATAAATAAACAAACAGAATCCATTTTTTTTCTCTGTGCCATCCGACTAGCTAGCTCACACATGGATCGATCTTCATCCACCTCCATATGTGATATATATATCTAACGTTGACCCATCACGGGCATGGTAGTAGACATACCGCTAGCTGGTAGGGGCCGGCATGGGAGAAAAGACCGAACGTCAGTGTTTGACAGGCTAGCTGCAAAGCCCAATTTTCATGCCAGGACACTTTTGCGTGTCAACAATAGTCCAACAAAATGCAGATGAGCACGTACGTACATGTTGCATTTTTGTTTGTGCTATTGTTTTGACCAGCTTGACCATAGGTGTAAGGCGGTTGGAACTGCGGCCCTTGAGTACCAGTTGGCGGTACCTTATCCACCAAACCAATATAGCTCGATGCTGCACGCACACAAAATTTAGTCGCGTACGGTAGTGAATGAAAAGGAAAAACTGAAAAGGGATTAGATTAGGTGTAGAAGAAAATAAACAAACTTTTGTGCATGTACAAGTGAAAGGCAAACGGAAAGGATTAGTAAGGATAATAAGGAGAAAAACATAAACCAAAAATAAACCAAAAAAATAAAGAGATAATTTTCGAGCATTTGGTTTGAGCGAAATTACAGAACATTTTAGTCATACCTTTTTTTTAATACAGGTTACCTAGCTAGTAATCCTGGAAGCCTTATGGGCTTATGTGTACCAAATTAAATCTAATTCTTCTTATTACCTCATCTTCCGTGTTCTAGCGAGCTGCTGTAGTATGCATGCATGAGCGCGTCTATCGGCATGCAGGCTTAATTACGTGTCGCCATTCATTCGCTTCTCCATGAAGCTAGCGAGTATGTAGCTCGATTTCTAGGAGCAGCTTAGTCTTCTCTCTTGCAGTGCCATGCTATTTTCAGTGATCCTTCGTTCATCATGCACCGACATGTGTATGCGCGCCGTAGGTCGGTAAGCATATATATGTAGCTAGGCATTAGCGCACACGACGACAAACCAGCCTGTTCGGTTGGCTGGTTCGTATCATTGCTGGTTCGTGAAGAAGTACTGCTGGCTGGTTTGTGTGAGAGAAAAATACTGTTCTGACTGAAAATTTACGATCGTTTACGACAAGCCACAGTCAAACGAACAAGCTGCGTGTTTCCTCAGCCCTCTGTTATCCATTTCTTTGTGTATTCATTGCGATCACACATACGTCCATTATTATTCCAAAATTTGCACTTGCTGACGATGCGTTCAGGCACACCATTATTTGTAGTACTAACGAATCACGTCCGGCAGAGGATGGCCGAAAATTCATTTCAATTTTAGCCACCATAGCAATTAGCAACGCATCCTGAGCACGGTACATACGGAAATGGCGAGATAATTACCTTGTATTTTCTGGCTAGCCAGGTTCCTGCGTGTAAATTAAACAAAAAAAAACTTGGATTACTTGGTCGTTATCCATCTAGCATGCACGAAACTGAAGGAGAAGTTGTGCAGTGTCATGCACTTTCCTTCTTTGTTCCTAGGATTGAAATCCAGTATATATCTCCTAATTTTTAATTTAGTACTACTCGTTATTATTATTATATATGCAAGACGTCATGATGATGTAGCCATGCACCTACCGTATGACGAAGGGATCGAGTTCGTGGCGATTAAGCTTGCATTTAGTAACTTGTGTTTGACATTCGCCTTTTTTTAGACAGCTGAAATCAATCACTGATGTGACAGACTTGACAGGCTGCGTCGTCAGCCCTTTTCAATCGAGTTGTGGCCACAGCGACATGAGCCAGAGCCTAGAGGCAAACGTTTGGCAATCGTGCGTGTTGCCCATGAAACAATAATGATTTCAGTGTCAACAACTGTTGTATTACATAAATGGCCTGCATAAACTATTTAGCGTGGCGGATGGGTTAAGCCTATCCCCAGTGTAAATTGATTTAGGGCCTGTTCGGTTCCCGGGGATTGAGGTCCCGGAAACCGTTCCGGCCAGGAACGTTTATTTAAATTGCACGTAGCAGAGTTCAGCGGGAATGGTTCCGGCCAGGAACTACTCTAAACGAACGAGCCCTTACACAGGCGGCAGTCTTATGGTAACAGTTAGTGTAAATTAATTTATATATGCGGTTCTTATTAAGCTGACGCTAGAGAAACACACCACTTTTATAGACTTTTCACACCGACGGTTTTTTTAATAACCACTAGTGTAAAATGAAAAAAAGCACAGCTAGTAGAAACTGATTCTGTATTAGTGTAAGAAACAAATTATGCAAGCTTTGTATCCAAATGAATATACAAGGGTCTTTACATATTATACATTATGTCAGGGATATGAATGCAAATACAATCAACGAATCAAATAAACAAATAAAATTATAAATAAACAGAATTCTTTTTTTTTTCTTCCTGCCATACGACTAGCTAGCACACACATGCATATGGATCGATCTTCTTCCTCCACCATATGCTATATATTTAACATTTGACCATCACGGCATGGTAGTAGACATTCCGCTAGCTGGTAGGGGCGAGAAAAGACTGGAACGTCAGTGTTTGTCAAGCTAGCTACATACTAGTCCAACAAAATGCCTCAGGTGAGCACGTACGTACCTGTTGCATTTTTGTTTCTGTTCTTGTTTTGACCAGCTTGACCTTGGGTGTAAGGCGATTGGAACTTCGGTCCTGGAGTGCCAGTTGACGGTACCTTATCCACCAAACCAATATAGCTCGATGCTGCAGGCACACAAAATATATTTAGGTCTACTACTAGTCGCGTACAGTGAATGAAAAGGAAAAAGAATGAAAAAGGGACTAGTAGATTAGGTGTAGAAGAAAACGAACAAACTTTCGTGCATGTGGAAGTGAAAGGCAAACGGAAAGGATTAGTAAGGATGATAAATATGGAGAGAATTTTTGAGCATTTGGTTTGAGCGAAATTACAGAACTTTTCAGTCATGCCTCCTCTTTGTGTGACTAGTAAACGTTTTTTGTTTGAACTGGTTTTTTTTATACGGGGTATAGTAGTAGCAGTAGGTAAAAAAAATGTGTACTCAGATCGATGAAGATGTTCTGTTAAAACCGATAGGGAAAGAGGACAGTAAGAAAGGCGTGCTAGCGGCAGTAAACAAAAAAAAGGACGATGTGGATGCATGGTACAGCATATCACAGATGCAGAATTGATCATGAGCAATGGAATAGAGCTTTGCTTTCCGATCCGTAGTAACGCGAGAGCCGAAAAAAAGGAAAAAGAAACACTGAACTATGATGGTAGTTTTTTTTTTGAAGCGAAACAGGAGGGGTTTGAGCCCTGCTGCGCGATTTTATTGCAAAAAAAAAAAGAACAATGGTTCGATACAAAAGATCATGAAACAAAAAAAAAAAAGGTTTGCAAAGACTAAGGTATGGATGATACTAACCAGGATAGGATGATGATGATGCCTGTGGTCGATGAGGGTACTCCGGACGGCTTTGTGGTCCTCCTTGGTAATAATATTTATTATTATGCACTGCGCTATGTAACCCTGCGCACATATCATATTTAACTTGTTAAGCATGACAATAATATGATGCACGTACGTAGGTGTGCAGTCAGATAAACAGCATTATTTACAATTTTACTAATAGATACGAGAGGCTTACCATTACTTCCGGAGTTCATTGAGGCTCTCGACATGTCTACACTACCGGAGACCGATTCTTTGCCGAGTGTCAAGTGGTTTGCCGAGTATTGTTTTTCGTGTACTCGGCAAAGACGCCTTTGCCGAGTGTTTTTTTTGACACTCGGCAAAGAGCTTCTTTGCTGAGTGTTTTTTTTGACACTCGGCAAAGAAGCTTCTTTGCCGAGTGTTTTTTTTGACACTCAGCAAATAAGCTTCTTTGTCGAGTGTTTTTTTTTTGACACTCGACAAAGAAGCTCTTTGCCGAGTGTTTTTTTTACACTCGGCAAAGAAAATTTCAAAGCACATTTTCAAGCTGTAAATTAATTCAAATGAAAAAGTTTTCAACTACAAAGTTGTATAACTCATCGAGATGTACAATGTTTGTTTTGATCTTTTCTTCATATGACAAAGTGAAAGTAAATTTGTTCACAAATCTAACATATCTCTTTTGTAGTTTATGAAACTACAAGAGAGATATATAAGATTTGTGAATAATGTTAGAACGACCATGTCGGATGAACAGATGACTAAACAACCAAAATAAACTTTGTATATCTCGAAAAGTTATGAAACTTTGTAATTGGCAACTTTTTAATTTGAAATCATCTTGTCATACAAAACTGTGTTTGAATTTTAAAAATTTAAAATTCGAACTTTTCAAACGACCTCGGATGGAAAAACAACCAAAATAAACTCTGTAGATCTCGAAAAGTTATGAAACATTGTAGTTGGCAACTTTTTGATTTGAAATCATTAAAATTCGAACTTTTCAAACGACCTCGGATGGAAAAACAACCAAAATAAACTCTGTAGATCTGGAAAAGTTATGAAACATTGTAGTTGGCAACTTTTTGATTTGAAATCATCTTGTCATGCAAAACTGCGTTTGAAATTTAAATTTTGTAAACGACCTTGGATGGAAAAACTTCCTAAACTAAAAGTGTAGATCTCGAAAAGCTATGAAACTTTGTAGTTTACAACTTTTTTATTTGAATTCGTTTAAGACCTCAAACAAGTAATTTACACTCGGTTTAGTATAATATATTGGAAACTAAAACGGAATCCAGACACAAGTGATAGTGTGGTGTAGTGGTAGAGGAGGTTCGCGCGCAGGGGAGGTCGTGGGTTCGAATCCCGTCGGCTGCGTTGCCTGCGATATTTACACGAAAAATACCGGAGATGGGCGGTTGCTGGCTGGTGGGGGCCGGTGGGGGCCTCCACCGATTAAAAAAAATTTCCATTTTTTTTTCTATTTTTTCACCATTTTTTTTAGGTTTTTTTTTCGGTTCCAACTTTGCCGAGTGTCAGGCACTCGGCAAAGATTTTGCCGAGTGCCCGATAAAAGACACTCGGCAAAGAATTCTTTGCCGACGGATTTTTTACCGGAGGCTCTTTGTCGAGTGCTGCACTCGGCAAAGGTTTTGCCGAGGGCAAAGTAGCATTTGCCGAGTGTATTAGGCACTCGGCAAAGCGTCTGAATCCGGTAGTGCAACCTACGAGTAGCTGAAACTTCAGGTGTGTGATCTCGCTCTCCTTGCTCTTGCCTTGATCGATCGTGTTTCCTTTGATTTTGATGAGGCAGTAGTACTGGACGCTATTCAGATGCCTGGGCTAGCTTATATAGCATTTGGGTTTGGTAGAATCATGGAAGTTCCATGGTATAATCCTGGAAGCCTTATCTTCCGTGTTCTAGCTAGCTACTGTAGTATGCATGCATGAGCGCGTCTATCGGCATGCAGGCTTAATTACGTGTCGCCATTCATTCGCTTCTCCATGAAGCTAGCGAGTATGCAGCTTGATTTCTAGGAGTAATTAACTTAATTAGTCTTCTCTCTTGCATGCAATGCCCTGCTATTTTCAGTGATCCTTCGCTCATCACCGACACGTATGTGCCGTAGGTCGGTATGTAAGCATATATATGTATGCATGTAGCTAGGCATTAGCACACACGTCGACGACACAAACCGTGTTTCTCCGGTCCTTCTAGATCTGTTATCCATTTCTTTCTGTATTGTTCATTGCGATCACATATACATTGTTCCAAAATCTGCTCTTGCCGACGAGACGATAATTACCTTGTATTTTCTGGATAGCTAGGTTCCTGCGTGTAAATTAAACAAAAAAAACTTGGATTACTTGGTCGTCATCCATCTAGCATGCATTTACATACCTCGATTCTGATATTTTCCCCACCAAATTAATAAAACAACGTGTGACACGTACAGAGTTACACGGTGCATCCTCTGATGTTTGAACATGCACGAAACTGAAGGAGAACGTGTTCTGTGTCAGTGTCATGCACTTTCCTTTTTTGCTCCTAGTATTGAAATCCATTATATATCTCCTAGCTAATTTTTAATATAGTACTACTCGTGGTTATTATTATGCAAGACGTCGTGATGATGTAGCCATATGCACCTACCGTATGATGAAGGGATCGAGTTCGGCCAATTAATCTTGCATTTAACGACCTCACAACACAAGAATGGCTTATCTGCACGCTGTTACTTAGTTTCTTGTTTTATCAATAGAGTAGTAGAAAAAGAATTTTGATTGAGATTATATTACTCGATCATAGAATTTGCGTCAGAACCATCGTCTATAGTCAACTGAATTTAGTGGCTAGCAACAAATTAAGAATCAGCCAGGATAAAGCAACACGCTTGAACACTTAGCTCATAGCGGAGCTTCTGTCGCTCTCGGCACTCTCGACCGGAGTCCGACCGGACCTCTTGTAGTCCCCATCTTTCTCCTTCTCGTTTGTAACCCCACTGCAAACTTCGAACACCTGGGCTCAGGAATAAAGTCACCGACCGACTCAAACTGGACGTAGAGCACGTTGCCTGAACCAGTATAAACCCTATGTCATTGAGTGCTAGGCCACCTCCGATCACAACGTACGGCAAAACTACAAATATTTACTTGGTGGTCACTTTCTGCACCGATAGTTGGCGCCGTCCGTGGGGAAGACGCTGTACGTTCAACACTTTTTGGTCATCGGATGGCCCACTTTTCTGCCACCTTCGCCATAGTGGGCTCAGGCGATACGATTCGCTTTGGCTCACTGGAGTTTTCCGTACTCCCACCTGTTGGGATGTGAGTTCCACCCGTCTTCGAGCCATCCCAGGGCTTCCTCTTCGGAAGCCTAGACTCCGTCGCCGACCGGCTCGACGTACTACACCTCCGCAAGGAGGCTCTTGTTCTAGCGCCCATCAGAGAGGCGCCTCCATCGGCTCTGGGACGCACGACAACTTCAACGATGAGGCTTCTGCGCTTCATTCTGAGCAAACTCTTTGCTCAAACCCCGCTGTGAGTAATGTACAAGCTGTTATTTACTTGCTACTCTCTATCTTCCACCGATTAACCGGAGGGACCCCGTTGTCCCCGCCGCGACCGCCATATGACCGGTTCCCCTATGGCCTCACGTCTCCCACAGACGCGTACGCCTAGGGGCTCCGAAGGATGCCGGCGCCGCCCCCTCTCACATCTGAATTCGTGGGGATGGGGAGCTATGCTCCCACCTGTTTTCTTGACCTCATGGATGACGATGTTAAGAGTGACGGCTCTATCATCAGCGACATGGCACCTAGCCACCGTCTGTCCCACGAGTGCGCTATGGCGGATGCTCTGAGATAGCCACTGGTGGTAACCGAGTCCTTGCAGACTCACGCCCCTTCAGACCGTTGTGCGGAGACCCTCGGGCTCACACGGGAGCACGGCGAGGAACCACGACAACAATGGCTGCACCAGCCACCGATTGTGCCAGCGCGCTCGGCGCACCACACTGCACCCCGTGCGCATAGACCAGCGAGCGGCGCCCGGGGTCGCTTTTGTCGGGTCCAGCGCAACACCATGGACAGGGGGAACGACCCCCCATAGTTCGCTCAGGCCAATCAGAACATCGCCGCTGCGGCAATACTTCTGCGCGGCCTGCCTAAGCCGAACGACCCTCAGGAACAGGCGATCCACCAGAACCTCCGGGCACTAGTGGAGACCGCCGCCGTTCAACAAGCGGAGAGCTCCATATCGTGACACCGACTCATAGCCTCACTCCCCACCAGGGGAATGGGGACGCGGGAGACGAGTCGCTCCACTCGCTCACCACTAAAACCGCCAAGCGCGGCACAAGAGGCCGCATTGGCGCCTCGTCTTGACTTGATGACCGCTCCACACCTACCGCATGTATACATGTGACTCGGGCCAAGCCGAGACGCACGTAGGAGCGACCGGAGTCCCAGCCCTGATGGCCCGGGACCACGGACCATTGCCCAACACCTCTAGCGAGCGCTACCCCCGCCGCGCTCCAATGGAGGCCTAGGCAAAGGCAAGGCCAAGCGCCAGGATCAGGACGAGAGCCCCTCCACGTAGAAGGGGAAAAGAATAGAAAAGATCGCCGCCGACCGGCCAACTCCGCGTTGGTCGCCGCGGCTGATCACACGGGCAAGTAGCCCCAGTAGGACCCTCTGGGCCACTTCCACGAGCTCATGGAGAGCCCATGCACCAACCAGCATACCCCATCAAACACCTCTACAAGGACTGCGAGCTCCTCAAGCGCCTTCTACGACAGGGCGGCGGCCCAAAGGCAGAAAAAGGCAAAGAAGCAACGACCAAGAAAGGGGGCGTAGAGGGCAAGGATCCGGATGACTGAAGGTTTAAATAATCCGACCAGACGCCTACCGACTGAAGGACGACAACGACGACTTTCGCACCGAACGCTTGAAACAACTATGTCATTTTTCTTCCCCTAAATTTTAGTCTTACCATTGTTTACTTAGCGTTTGCTCCTATAAGAACACCCCGACCCGAACACTTTTCGGCCCGGATCGCTCGGGGGGCTCCACAAGGGTGCACTACTACATCTCTTTTTCGTTTATTATCATATGGTGAAACTCCTTCCTACCCGAACAAAAGGATAGTTCGTTCCTTTAATTTACCTTATGTAGCTTTGCTTTGAAATATTCCGACCGATCGTACCCCACCTCTACCTACGGTTACGAGTAGCTGAGCCTCACGGGCCACGCCCCGAGCTACTAAGGTTGCAGCCTACGGGACGAATGGGGAAGTATGAGAAAGAAAGAATAAAAAACAAAATTATGCTAAGGGAAAAAGTAAGGAATGAAAGGAACAAGTTTCCCCGAACGGAGTAACTCCATCACAAAAAATGAAACCAATTGTAGGCTTTAAAAACACACAAGAATGTTTACATTGGGGCTCCCCCACGAAATTAAACTTTTTTGATCTCCTAAACTACTTATACTTTACAAGCTACTAGGGCGGCTCGGCGACATCTGCTGTTGGTGCGACCGGCGAAAGCGTAGGCTGCTCACTCCCCGATGGGACGACATTCGGCTCTGTCGAAGCCATGGCGATGTCCACCTCCGACCCAAGCTCTGTTCCATCCACAGGCTGGGCGACGTCCCCCCGACATGCGCTTCTAGCCATGTCTTCATAGTTGGACAGCAGGCATGCTAGTACTTGGCGCCGACCCGAAGACCTCCGAGACGACAAGCTGGGCAACATTGCGGATCTGGTCGAGTTCCCCCTCGAGAGCACATCGCTCTTCACGAGACTTGGCCAGCTCCTCTGCATTCTGGCCAAAAGTCGCCTTGACCATCTCTAGGTCCTGCTCCAACGACTTCACCTTTCCGCTCAGCTCTGAAAGAAGGGTGACAAGCTCATAAACAGGCTGAAGGAAGAAACCAATACGATGAAAAACAGAAAAGGTATGTATCGAGGCAGAAGTTCTAAAGAGTGGAGAATTCCTCCGCCTCCCGAGCCACCTGCTCGTGCAGCCGGGCACTCACCTCCTCCGTCCCCATCACCTAAACCCAAAGCACGATCACTTCCTGGTCTACCTCCGATCGGGCCTTTTGCTTTGACTTCAGGGCCTTTCGTGCCAACTCCAGGGCGTTCCGCTTCGACTCAAGGGTCTGCCAGAGATTTTCGCAACCCCGCCTTGGTCTCCACCTAGCGGGCCTTCGCCGCTTCAAGCCCCCACTCGGTGGCGGTCGCCCGCTCCGTTGCACGCTGCTCCTCTGCCCGCACCACGGTCACCTCAGCCGCCCAGTCCTAGGACTCGCGGTGGGCGGACTCTAGCTGATGCTCAAGCTCAGCCACCTGGGCATGCTCCATCCGGAGGAAGCAGGAGTTGAGGGATGACATCTCCTTCAGACCCTACGAAAAGCAAGCACGCTAAGGCAACCAAAGAGAGATTCAGAGGTCAAGGACAAATACGGGAAACTCACCTCCCCGGCGAGCTGCAGGTCGACCTAGACTAACTGCTGGGCGGACTTAACCCGCTCCTAGGCGTCCTCGAGCTTCATGGATAGGTTGGCGAGTTTGGACACCGTGGCATGCCTTTCCCCCCAAGGATGTCCCAGACCTGACACTCCTAGGAATCCCGAAGGACGAACCACACCTTTGTCGGGTCCTCAGGGCAGAGCCACTCCAGGTCACCCTCTGACAGCCCGTCGGAGGGCCCAACCAACGAATGAACCACCGCCAGCTCCCACGACGACACCGGTAGCTCCACCATGTCATCTGCCTCATCGTCGGATGGGATCTCCACCACCTCGGTTGCGCAGGCCGCCGCCGACCGTTCTGACTCCGTCCCGACCGCGTCTCCCCTCGGTGCCTTCAGCTCCAACCGCAAAGGTGAGCCGTGCAGCCCTCCACCCTGTGAGGCAGGGAGCTCGATCTCCCTCTCCTCTTCTACCTCAGCTGGTGGAGGAGGGTGAAAGCTCTAGTTTGGTTTTGGTGAATTGATGAAACCCTAAGTGCTAACCTAGTATATCAAGTGATCATGAGATAGGTAGCACATTCCAAGTGATGAAGCAAATGAAGATCATGACATGAAGATGGCGATGCCATGGTGATGATCAAGTGCTTGGAATTGAAAAGAAGAAAGAGAAAAACAAAAGGCTTAAGGCAAAGGTATAAATGGTAGGAGCTATTTTATTTTGGTGACCAAGACACTTAGAGAGTGTGATCACATTTAGGTTCGATAGCCGTAGTATTAAGAGGGGTGAAACTCGTATCGGAATGCGGTTATCAAAGTGCCACTAGATGTTCTAACTCATTGCATTTGCATTTAGGATCTAGTGGAGTGCTAACACCCTCGAAAACATTTGTGAAAATATGCTAACACATGTGCACAAGGTGATACACTTGGTGGTTGGCACATTTGAGCAAGGGTTAGGAACTTCACCGGCGGAGTATCCGCCCGTAGAGTGCGGACAGTCCGACAGTGCCACCGGCACCGTAGACAGAAAAGATGGAGGTCACTGTAAGTGACCAGACGTTGGTCTCTAAAGGACCGGCGCGTCCGGTCAGTAGCAGCAAAAAAAGCGTAGTGTCGGTCATCGACCGAACGCTGGCGCTGAAACGACCGAACGCAGACTGGCTACGTCCGGTCACACTGACATGGTTGTGCACAGAGGAGTCGCCGAGTGACCGGACGCTGGGTGTGTCCGGTCGAGCATGACCGGACACGTCCGGTCGTGAAAAATCATCTCTGGATGCTTACTGGAAACGACCGGACGCTGGGGTTCAGCGTCCGGTCACTTTGAGCTACTACGTCTGGTCGTCAATTGACCGTTGAGATTGGGCGATCAACATTTGAAGAGAGGGGACACGTGGCACGCATCGCGTGACCGGACGCTGAGGTCCAGCGTCCGGTCACCCCGTGTTGTGCCTAGTGAAGGGGTACAATGGCTCTATTTCATGGGGGCTTCTATTTAAGCCCCATAGCTGGCTCAAGCTCACTCTCTTGGCCATTTGCATTGACATAGCAACCTTGTGAGCTTAGCCAAAGCCCTCCCACTCATCTCCATTATTGATTCATCATCTTTGTGAGATTGGGAGTGAATCGAAGTGCATTGCTTGAGTGTTTGCATCTAGAGGCACTTGATGTTCGTGTTTCGCTGTGGGATTCACTTGTTACTCTTGGTGGTTGCCGCCACCTAGACGGCTTGGAGTAGCGAGGATCATCGAGCGGAGGGTGGTGATTGTCTCCGGCTCCGATCGTGGTGATTGTGAGGGGTTCTTGACCTTTTCCTGGTGGAGAGCCAAAAGGTACTCTAGTGGATTGCTCGTGGCTTGTGTGATCCTCATCTTGTGTTGGTTGTGCGGCACCCTATTGAGGGTTTGGCGTGTGAAGCCAATTAGCGCGTGAACCTCCAAGTGAGTGGATCGCCACAACGAGGAGTAGCTTGCCGGCTAATGCGTGAACCTCAGTAAAAATTCATTGTGTTCATCATTTGATTCTGAGGTGATTGGTCTTCATTGGTATTCATTCTTGTGATTGATTGGTCCACTCCTCGACTCGGTGGTATAACCATCTTGCTCACTCTCTTTACATTACGCAAACTAGTTATCAAGCTCTTTAGTGTAGCTAGTTGTGAGAGCTTGTTAGTTTGGTTAGTGTGGCTCTTTTGTTAGCTTTTGAGAGCACACTAATTTAGTGTAGTGACATAGTTATTGTGTGGATAGAAACTACATAAACTAGAATTGTGGTAGGTGGCTTACATTTTTAGTAGGCTAGCGCAACACTCGTTTCGCCTCATAATTGTCTAACCGGTTTGTTAAGTGTTGTTGTAGAATTTTTTAATATGCTATTCACCCCCCTCTAGCCATTAGGACCTTTCAGAGGGGACGCAAGAATTACCTCCAACGCGACCTCTGCCGTCAGCACCGGGATCGCCGCTGCCACTGTACCGGCAACCGACCCGAGGGGCATCACCCCGGAAGGGAAGGGTTCGCCGCCACCACCCTGTTTCCCCCACCGCTCACTGCGATGCGCTGCAGGGTGGGCCTCCAAACCTCCCGCATGGGAGTTGGGGCAATGCTCAACCCCATCATCGCCCAGCCACTGACAAAAAAGTGCAGGTAAGTCATATTCCAAAAAGACTCAACAACAAAAGATCGAAAAAGAAATAAAGAAAAACATATCGGGAGGTAAGCGGCATGACTCTAAAGGCAAGACCCGACGTCGACAGGCCTATAGGGGAAGGACCGCTCCCAGGCTATGACCTGCGCCCCCTCACTTTAGCCAGGGGCAGAGTCATCCCAACTTGCTCCTGCCTAGCCTATAGATCATCGCGACCCTCGGCTCAGGATGCCCCGACTGAAGTAGCAGGCGGGGCATCCTCTGGCTATGAGTCGCGCACTGGCACTGGTCCCGGCGACGCACAGGTGCCAGCCCGCTCCTTGGACCACCTGGCTTGCTCGGCTACATCCGCGGCAGGCAAGGACGAGACCTGCGACGCCACCAAGGGACGCGGTGACCGCGTCTGCTTCGCCTCCCGTTCGCCGACGGCATCCGCGCTCGCTGCACGCTTCCTCGGCACGGGAACCACCGCGCACCTCTCCGCCTCCTATTCATCACTAGCAGACATCGCCACAGGATCACGATGCTCCACCGAAGTCACAACGACCTCTCGACTTTCCTCCTCGGAGAAAACCATGTCATCCACATCTGTGGGATCCCCCGACTCGAGCTCGGACTCGACATCGCTCTTATTTTCCCCGGCCTTCACGTGCCGGGAAATCTCCTTCTCCTTCTTATACTTCCGGTGAGCCACCTCGGCTTTCTTCTTCTTCCTGGCATCCGCTGCCTCCTTCTAGGCGGCCTGCCACGCTATGCCCTCTGACCCCTTCAAAAGGTGCGGCCGAGACCTATAGGCATACCAGTTTGGGCACCACTAAGGCATTGAGAGGTGTGGGCTTTCCCTTGAAATTCTCTTTGGGCTTCAGCTGTAGCACCCGATCAAGGCGACTCCAGACCTCGTCATCCGGCAGCTCCTCCGGTGATGCGCGATCAGGGTCCGACGCGCCGCTGTACCTCCACATCGTCCGCGCCCTCTCCAATAACAGAGCAATCTAGGGCGGTAGAGGGTGTGGAGCACCCGCAACCCATCAAGACCACGCCGCACGAGCTTCCGGAGCTCCTCCTCGATGATCTCCACCTTCTTCTCTCGATGGGAATAGCCCCAAGACCAACTATCCTGCTTCTCTGGCCTCCCACTGGTGAATGCCAGGAACGATGCCTCCGCTGGATTCCAGATATAAAACCACTCCCCGTGCCACCCCTGGTTGGAGTCGTAGGGATGTACGCGGGATACGAGCCTCCCGCGCTCGATTTCCTCTATAGGGTGAAACCCCCCACCAGCGCAACCTCAGGCGGATTTCCCACCGGCAAAGCTTGCCCAGAGAACAGCCGCCGGAAGAAATCCACGTGCGGCTCCATCCCGAGGAAGGCCTCGTAGACGGTAATGAAGCCAGCAATGTGCAGTACCCCCATCGGATTGAGGTGCTACAGCTCCAGACCCACTCATTGAGGAGTCTGTGTAGGAACCAGTGCGTAGGGTATCCTAACCCGCGCTCATGGAAGGCGAGAAAGGAAACCACCTCGCCAGGTCGAGGTTCTGGAAACTCCTTCCTCCTGGGAGCCCTCCAGTGCGCCACCTCCTTCGGCGGTAGAAACCCCTTCGCAGTGAAGGCCTTCAACACCGACTCCCTCATAGTGGATGACCTTCAGTCCGACATTTCGCACTGGGATCGCAAAAGGATTTGTGAGTTTTTCTCTTCTCCCTCGCTCTCTCCCTTTTCTTTCCTAGAAACCGCCGTGGCTCTCAAGAATGCTCTCGGCAAGAAGGAAAAGGAAAAGAGGCGGTAGATGAGGAATAGGTGAAAGAACAGGGTGAAAACCTTCAACCTTCTCCTACTTAAGGAAAAGGGTACGATAGTTAGGGGAGGGCACGCCGATCGGGAAAGACGAAACAGCGGAGCGAAAAACCCTCTCTCTTTCCCATTTAATGTAGATGAGACGTGCCCTGGCCGATGAGACGCGCCCTGCCCGACAGAACGACTCTTGATCAGACAGGACGTGGCCTAGGTATGGCCCACCACTACCGCACATCAACCACTACCGCACAATGGGCACAAGAACCAAAGCGCCACCGCACACAGATGGCCCTCCGCTTCCCCAGGCGAGACTTGGAAAAACCCAAAAATGGGATCTCTGACAGGAGAGACCATCGGACTTCCTAAAAGTCGATCGAACGACTCAGGAAAACACATTGAGCGACAGGTAAGGAGCAAAGGGACGCCCCATGTAGGCCATGCTGACTCCATCATGAACGACGAGCACGGGTCCCGGTCGGACATTTTCGACTAGACCTCTTCAAACCCCATCACTCGAGTCATCAAGGTAACACTACCGACCCCTGCTATTTCTTTATTTCATTTCATACATCCATACGCGCATTCATTCCATATGCCCGTGCCCCCCCGGACGATTTAGGCCCTGAACCGCCCGGGGCTCAGGAACTACCATCGCACATGCAGCGAAACGCATCACAATGCTCCGTGTTGCGTCATGAAGCGGCAGTTGCCTCATTCGACATGAGCAACGACCGACCGGGGTTCGAAGGCCATCCCACGAAGGGCTCGAGGCCGCCCCACGTCAAATAGAGCCAGGGGAGAAAAACGCAGATGAGCCCCATGCGGCCCTCGCCCAGTCTGGCAGACAGGGTCATCTCAACCTTCTCGTTTGATCCTAAGCCTTTGCCAGGCCCATAGAATCTCCATCGAGGGGAGGCCGTCAGGCCACCCGGGTCGGTCTTCGAAACGACCCAGGCATCTACCGGGTTGTAGGTAAAGGAGTAGTGGAATGTCACAAGAGGGCTATGCCGACCCCGTCACAAACGACGGACCTGGATTCCACTCGATCATACCCATTAGCGAACTCACCAAGGGCATCACTCGAGCTCGAGCGATCGGGACAAGCGAAAAAACTCAGCCCCTCCGGTTGTGAGAAACCAAGGATGGGGTAACGCACACAACTCAAACCGACCCCTACTAAGGCCCAACGGGGCTCGGGGGCTCAAGAGACAAAAATGCCTGGGTCTGTGACCCCAAACTCACCCCATCCATCGGCTACGCTTCGACTGCGCACCAAAACACCCGGGTCTGCGACCCCAAACTCACCCCATCCATCGGCTACGCTTCGACTGCACGCCAAACGCCTAGGTCTGCGACCCCAAACTCGCCCCATTAGGATCCACGAACTCCTGCTCGCCCGATGCCTAAAACTAACTAACTAACTGCCTCGGCTGCGCAGGCAGCACCAAGGCTAGGATCCACGACTCCGACTCGCCCGATCCCACGGCACGCACCGACGCCAGGATCAGCGAGCTCCGCCTCGTCCAATCCCTATACTAAAGCCTCAGCTGCATGAGCTACACCAAGGCCAGGATCCACGACTTTGACTCGCCCAATCCAACGGCGCGCACCGACGCTAGGATCAGCGAGCTCCGCCTCGTCCGATCCCTATACTAAATGCCTTGGCTACACGGGCTGCACTGAGGCTAGGATCCACGACTCCGACTCACCCGATCCCACGGTGTGCACTGACGCCAGGATCAGCGAGCTTCGTCTCATCCGATCCCTATACTAACTGCCTCAGATGCACGGGCTGCACCGAGGCCAGGATCCACGACTCTGACTTGCCCAATCCCACGACGCGCACGGACACCAGGATCAGCGAGCTTTGTCTCGTCCAATCCCTATACTAACTGCCTCGGCTGCACGGGCTGCATCGAGGCCAGGATCCACGACTCCGACTCACCTGATCCCATGGCGTGCACCGACGCCAGGATTAGCGAGCTCTGTCTCGTCCAATCCCTAAACTAAAAACCACCTCGGTTGCGCAACGACGCATTGGTTGACTCCGTCTCAACTAAAAAGAACGCACACACGCCCGCTGACAAACACCCCCAGACGATTATGTTCGAATCACCCGGGGCCTCGGGGGCTACACCCGCAGACGAAACGAAAACCTCCCCCACTGGCAACACGAAAAAACCCCCAGATGATTCTGCTCGAATCGCCCGGGGGCTTGGGGGCAACTAGAGCCGACTGGGACCGACCGACCAGGGACGCCCGCCCGGAAAGGACCAGGGAACGAACGGAGAAAGCAAGGCAAGGCGCATAAGTCGAACCACGATACCAGGGACCATACCCTGTACACCTATAGAAATAGTACTCTTCAACTGCCCTGACACAAACAGTGGTGTAGGCGCCGACATTTTCTCTACAGTATTGTGGGCGCCATTAACTCCCATACGATAAGGCTCTCCCACATGCCTCTGGGCATCGACAGTGTCGTGGGCCCCGGCATTTACCATACCGAGTGAACATGGAAAAACCCCTCACATGCCTCTGGGCATCAACAGTATAATAGGTACCGACATCTGCCATACCCGAACAAAATGACGCAGCCTCCCACGTATATCCGACATCCAACAGTGTTGTGGGTGCCTACCATCATCCTGTACCCGCCGGCGTGGGCAACAAGGTTTAGAAGCATACGTACTCTCTCCCTCTCACTTGTAAGGCCATCCCATTCATCTATAAAAGGAGATGCGCCCTCTTCCAAGAGAGTTAGTTAATCCAGGTCGATTCATTCAAGTGATTCTAGATTCATTAGGTCGACCAAGTTTACTAGTTTACAACCACAGAACCATCAGGTTCGAACCTCAAGCACACGCTTGAACACTTAGCTCATAGCGGAGCTCCTGTCGCTCTCGGTCCTCCCGACCGAAGTCCGACCGGACCTCTAGTACTCCCCATCTTTCTCCTTCTCGTTTGAAGTTGAATTGATGACTTGACTCGTGTCATGGCGGAAGTTGCATTGCCTTGTGCCGGTAGGAAACGCGCGATCAACAACCCTATATACCCGCTCAATCGTCAAATTTCCAGTGGCAATCCAACGCTCACAATATATATAACCGTTATATATATACAAATAATATTTAAACTCTCATTGCATGGACTGAGTGTAATGGGATGATTTTCAACAGCATATATGATGATCCATATAGTTCATGTCCTGTCATCTAAAGAAAACAAATGTTTATTCAAAATGAAAATTTGATCCATTTGAAGAGTGGCTTGGCTAATGATATATGGTTCCGAACTAATCATACCTCAGCTAGTTAGGCTATTTGTGGTGGAACATGTTCATCTGGGATTATCCCATAATTTAAAGATGCTATTTTTTATTGGTAGGCGATGTTTCCATTGATAGCAAGGTGTCATGGTGACTTTTTTTTAAATCTCGATACCTACTAGCCTAGTTTCCAAGTGTACTTAGGGTAGAGTCTTTGTTTGTCCCTTTATAGAGGTAAGTATGTATGCATGCATTTGAGCGCCTATGCCTGTACCCGTGATTCGATGACGCCGATTTGGGTCACACCAGGGCTAGCACGCCTGAGGCCACATATGGCCTAGCACACAGCAAGAACGCCCTAGAACAGCAATGCTGATCAGCAAGTCGGCCTTGTCGATCCAACGCCCATTCTTTGCCCAAAAATCTCGCGAACACCTCACGGAAAGATCCGTTAGGGTAGGCACATCGAGGTTTTCCTAGGATCGGCAAGGCCACATAGAACGCCAACGAATCTCGTCAAAAGAGGTGATAGAAAATAGGAGGTTGGAAGAGCTAAAGGCAGGAGCTGATTAAACAGTGATAGACGTGTTTTTGACGATTGTGTAGTTGGATTCCATCAATCGGCTGCAATCATCTAATAGATATAGAGGAGGGTGGTCTTATCCAATATGAAACCATTCCCAAATGAAATCAACAAGTTTCCCACTACAATGGCGAGTTCCCATCAAATTAGACTTATTTCGGGCTTGGACCGGGTTTAGGGCAAAAAAAATTCCTAAGGCTTCAATTTCTTCATCCAAACTTTGATCCAAATTGAACATCTCGATGAGAAGAATACAATGGTGAAGTCCATTTTACAACATGGAGAAGTCAGAAAATTTGGCTTAGCCGTAAGCCGGTTCAGCTAGACCAGCACCCCCGAAATCACATTTTCTTCATTCAGACTCCAAGCTAACTAATAGACCACTAAAAACAAGAAATGTCCACTAAAGGGTACAATCTTGTCAATCACCTACTAAATTTACCCTAGTACCTTCAAAGATTTGATCTAATTCCTTCCATAATTATCTCCACCATCATGCAAGAGAGCGAAGATAAAAAAACCTAATTAAGTAACTAATATACCACTAAAACTTCAAAAAGAAGTTTGGAATATCATTTACTTATCTTCTACAACCTCCTCCACCAAAAGATTCCAAATCAATACCTTCTTCCTTAGATTTGTAAAGTGTTAAATGCACCAGCGGCCCTCAAACTTGTAAGGGTATGTCATTTAGGTAGTGTTTGGTTTGGAGACAAAGAAGGATGGGACAGACCCACTACTACACAAAATCTTTTGCGATGCATTTTCAAAATGGCCTCGGTTATTCGTTGCAGGGCAGCCGGCCCAACAACCGCCTCGGTTAATACTTAACCGAGATGGGCAATGTAAGAGAACCACCTTGGTTAATGTCTATTAACCGAGGCGGGCATTATAACACAATCGCCTCGGTTAATGCATTAACCGAGGTGGTCGCTTCCAAACAACTGCCTCGGCTAATAAATCATTAATCGAGTTGGACTACTGTAAGCCACCCGCCTCGGTTATTTATCACTGTGTTTAGACCTCAAGGCGCGGGTGCACAGGAAAGGGAGTGGGAGTTGGAACGGGGCCCGCATGTCGGTCGCAGTGAGAAAGCACAAATGTGCTGCGCGCTGGGGTGATCCGTGTGCTACTCCCCGTCAGCGATCCGGAAGAGGAGCTGGTGGCCACTCGTGGCTCGCCATGCGTGCAGCGGTTTCATGAAACATGTGACGGTGCCAGTGGTTTTCCCATTCCACCCATAGGAAACAAATCTGAGTGGCGGTCTCTCTCTGTCTCATCTGTCCCTCTCTCTCTGTCTGAGTGACGGACCCATATATATAACTACTGCCCTGTAGCTGGCTACAAAATAAAATTTGAACTCTCATGGATTAGGTGTAATTGGACGATGATTTTCAACTGCATATGTGATGACCTGTATATTCCCAGTCGTGTAAAGAAAACTAACGTCTAAAAGAAAATCTAAACCATTTAAAGTGTGGTGTGGCTAATGATATATGGTTGTCAACCGCACAAAGCTTAGCTATTTGGGTTACTTATGATGGAATATGTCCATTCGGGTTTATTTAAAGGCGTTATTCTTTTAGTAATAGATGATGTTCTTATCGACAGTGAGGCGTTTGTCACTACTATAAAATTGATTTTTGGAGGCGGTCATTTTTTATTTTCATCGGCACACAAGCCTCTGACCAATCATCATAGTTAATCACTATTTACAAAGGTGGTCGGCATGCACAACCTACTACTCAGCAATAACGCTTCCCTACCACTACACCAGACACCCATTTGTGAGTATATATATGCTATCTTTTTATATCAACATTTCATAATTTCTTATTGAATATTTTGGTTATGAAATAAACTCAAATGAAAAAATGTTTCAAGTACAAGTGTTAAATCTTGTCAAGCACTACAACTTTGCTATAGGGTGTGTCTCCATTTGAGATTGTTTAATTTTTTTTTGAAAATTAAATCTTAAAATATGTGAATTTAAAACAAATATTTGAAACACTAAACAACTTCAAATCAAAAAATTATCAACTGAAAACATGTAGATCAGGTTGGTCACTATAACTTTGATATTAACGATGTGAACATTCAAAGTCGTTTAGAAATTTTAAATTTGGAACTTGTCAACTACAAAGTTGTAGATTGTGTAAGAACTATAACTTTGGTATAGACCCACTACACTAGGACAGTACATCACTGCCGGGTCAGAACCCCATCACTGCCTAAATTGCTTCCGGTAGAGGATAATCGATTGTGGTGGGTGGCCTATCACTGCCAAGTTGATCACCCGGAAGGCATATCACTGTCGGGTCTAGTCATAAATCGGTAGTGATATCAAATAGTATCATTGCCGGGTTGACGTATGAACCGATGGTGACATGGCCAGTGTCAATGTTGGCTTAAAACATGACCCGATAGTGGCACTTATGGCACCCCAGCTGGATCAGTGCATACTCATCAGTGAATTGTTGAGTGCCACTGCCGACCCAATACCACACCTGGCAGCTATTACTATAGTACATCAGAGAATTCTCATTGCCATCACATGTCTTACAAGATATGATATGTGAATACATCATAACTAGAAAAACTTAATAGGTAGAGATGAAGTCATTATGAACCAAAGTCATTAAAACTCAAAATATATATGGTTGTTGTCCAGCGAGTACTTGAAGCAATGTTCCCCTAATTGTTACTAAAGTGGCATGCTAATTTCTATTTCTTATTTCTCTGCAGGCCCCTTATATATATTGTCAGGCCCAAAACTAAATATGTTCTTTCAGAAGACGCAAGATTGGTATACATAGGATTGCTTGAAATGACTTAACCTTATAATTAATATTATACATGATAGAGGATGCTTTTTTCATGATAAGGGAAAATAAAAACGAGATCGATTGATGCGGCTATTTGTACAAAACAAATGAAAACTAAGGGGAAAATCAATACTTCCTTTCATGTTTCATTAGGCCAGTCTCAGTGGAAAGTTTCATAGCGTTATTTTTAAGACCGCTATGTCATGTAGAATGAAATAAAATATGGATGAAACTTCCGCTCTCAATGGAAAGCTTCATCTATGATTTCATAGATATTTAATTACATGGCTCATAGAGAGTTGGTAATCGTACTAAGGGAATTTTATTGATATGAAACTTCTTCTCTCTTCTTAAAAACATTTTTATGTCATCAAACATGCTTATGTGGCCAGCTGTATGTGGCAGCTTATTAAATACAGATGAAACTCTCACCGAGATTGGCCTTACTAATATACATATTCGGTTGTGTGCAATATCTTACAAAGAGGATATCTGTTGTTCATTTATTTTTGGATATATATATATATATATATATATATATATATATATACACACACACACACATACATACATACACAAGTATATGACAATACATACATTAACAAATGGAACAAACTAATATCATAAATAAATGTAATAACATTTTTTTCCTACCATGCATGTCCTATACTCCTATGTATAGTACAATATATGAATTTACAGTTGCTCATGTAACTAGTATATATAGTAGAACTGGACAGAGACAAGCTGGCATTATATTCTTCTGCTGAGCCAGCTTCTGTAGATCCCTCATTTGTAAATGTACGAAATACCAGTAGCTGATGAAAAAGAATTACAGATATATATGTCAGTGTCTTACAAGCCCACCAACATACAGATGATGGATGCATGCATAGAATTTTAGGGAGTATATATCATGCATTCTGCTGGTTTATTTGCCTACCTTTTGGGGCCCCCTTTTGGCCTGGAGCTTGACCAGGAGGTTTGTAATACGGCTTCTGTTGGTTCTGCTTGTTCCATGTCCCTGTCGTGGGCGCAGGGCTTGACAGACCATTACCTCCTGCGGGCATGGACGCACAAAGCAAACCAAACGAAATTAAGCAAAGCAAACGCGAGATAATATGAAGTTCTGCTGGGTTAGATGTCTCCCATGCAACGGCGACAATGTTCAGTTGCAAGGGAACGAGATCACCGACGACACTCCGGTCCTATCCCGTCGGATAATTTTGGCTCTATCAAGGCCGCCGGCCGGTCTATCATTCTAGTTAATTAATCTCAAGGATATACAATGACCTGCCGCTCTGGAACTTTGAGAATTGCAAAAAAACAAAAAAAAGGAAGGGACAAGGAATAGTTCAACTGGAATCTCCAGACAGGGAGAATAATTGTTTTTTCTAGTAACAGAAAATATAATGCTGGCGGCATGCATTATATTGAAGGTAGTACTGACCAGAAGAAGGAGCCTGTTGTTCATGAGCTTTGGGCCTCTGATATTGCGTTGGAGGGGCTGCTTGCGATCCTTTCAGGTCAGGCACCCTAGTCGATGTCCCTGCATTTCCAGCGCCTCAGACGACAATGCAATAGTAAGTGCGTGCATGCATTGAAATTTCCATATAGTAGTGGCTTACCGTTCGACTTGAACATGGTTCCTGTTTGTGCTACTTTTCTCGTGGTTGTGATCGATCGATTGTTACGAGGTGGTGGTGGTGCCAATATGTGTTGATACGTGCCCTATATATACAGCAACCTAGCTAGGAATGAATGGTATAATCATGGAAAGTTCAATTGACTAATAAATGATAAATGCTTCTCTGAGGAATTATTTGTACTCTTATTAGCCACGGTATTTTATGAATGGAGTAATTTGCTATACATTCTGCTGGGTCTCGAGTCCCAGCTAGTCTTAATACGTTCAGGTAATGTTTATAGGAAGGACTTTCCACGTAACCCGTATTGAACCTAGAGAGTTAATGCATTGCGGACCCAGTATTTTGATCTGATATTTTTAAGCAAGGCGAGACAACAGGAGATGTACCTGCAATTTCTGAACCAATGTTAAAAACTCAATATTAAGAAATAAGAATGCTGGTGTTTTTTTTCTGCAAATGATTCATCTTGTGGGTTTAGTTAATAGCAAAGGCTCGGTTTGGTTGGTACAGAGTCTTCGAGTTCCATTGAGGAGACCATCCACCTGGCCGTAAACACGCTTCAGAAAATAAAGAAACTATGTGGCAATAGTAATTTCCCCATGCTACGTCAGAGTTTGTTATATATTTTTTTTGCAATTATTTTTTAAAAATAAACAATTGATAATTGATCTATTGGAATAAAAATATGAAAAATTAACAAAAAAGTCAATTTTTTTTTTGAATTTCCATCACCCCAACTAACAAGTTTGAATCCCATGGCAGCCCCACGATAGGATGTTTTCTTGATTTAACTATGGTGGGAGGTCATCACTAGGAAACCCAAAAATTAAGTTTCATATATTTTTATGGTAAATTAGCTAATTTCTGCAGGTTTTCGAGAGTGGGTATGAAGTATGTTTGACGGTTCTCCCATGATGAATCACGGAGATATATACTGTTTTTAGGGCATGGATATAGACCCATGGAAAAAATTGACCTCATCATTGACATAGAGTAGTATATAGAAAATGGGAATTATGATCTGCAGGACATAACCATTTTGTAGTAGTGTGCATGTTTTGGAAGCT
Source organism: Miscanthus floridulus (assembly GCF_019320115.1). Lineage (NCBI taxonomy): Eukaryota > Viridiplantae > Streptophyta > Magnoliopsida > Poales > Poaceae > Miscanthus > Miscanthus floridulus. Next base: position 32,158 of record NW_027098377.1, on the reverse strand, counting down.
TTGAAAAAAAAATTGATGCAAGACTTTAGCTTGCACTTTCCTATGCCATTTCCTGTAAATTAACCCCAAGTCTTTTATTTCAGTAGTGATCCATGTTTCACGACAAAAGTAGCCATAAATTGAATCCTGATATTTTTCAGTAAAAATGACATGCATTCTATAAATTTGCAACATGCAAGAAACAGAAAAATAGCATGTGTAGAAACACATAGTCTCAAGATTTTCCTTGGTTCATGATTAATCGAGAAGATCTCGTTCAGTTTAGTTCTAGAGATTAGCATAATGCAAGATGTTGCTTTCAGTTAAATAGGCTTCCAAATATATACACAGAGGGAGATCTGCCATATTTACTACTGCTCCAATATTCAATCTATATATGCTAATTAAATTACTTGAGACATCTTGATGTCATTACTGAAAGAGTTCAGTACTTTCAGTGTAGTTTGAGATTCATTCCTAGTCAAAATTCAACTATTTTTACAATACAAGTGTGCTGTGTTTGTCTGCTTTTTTTTTATGAGTGAAATAATGTTAGTCCACTCAAGAGACCAGACTTGTTCTTGTTGCCGTCCTTCCTGAGTATTACATTTTCAGGAAATCCTGCAAGAGTGCTTCCTGAGTATTCCATTATGCTGTTATCTCTAATACAATTTGAGAAATTGGAAATCACATGCAAGTTCTACGCAATTAACAACCCTTTTCCTCAAACCTTCACATAGTTTAAACAGTCTTGAATTTATTAATTGGTGTTCCACATGCTGGTGGTATCAGTTGCATCTTTTGTTACCTTAAAATAAATAAATAATATTTTGTTTCTCAAAACCAAAAAACACAGAGAAAAACTTTCTAGTCTGGGCCACACAAGAAATTGAAGAAATGATATTTGCACTGATATAAACATGTGTTCTCCCTTCGTGGTTCATTTAAAATTAGCAAAAGCTTCTCTGGTCGATATTTGTAGTTTGTTGTACTTGCAACAGGTCAATATGTTAATTAATGTTTATAAATTTTCTATAGGACAACATGGTCTTAGGACTCTGTCAGTTGGTGTAGTATGCGCATATACATTTCCCTGTCACCTCCCAAGTTCAAGTCAAATTTAATGCCTTGATGTTCAAGTTGTTAGCGCGTAAAATTCAGGCATTATATTCATTGGTAATTAGTCAGAAGATGAAGAGAACACAGTAGGTAGAATCAGATTGATTGAATTTCTTGACTGTGGACGGTCCTATAGCTAGCTTGCAGCAGTCATTGCCAAACTTCCGTCCAACTACGAGACAAGAAGGCTTGCGTGCAGTTATATTAGTTCCGCTGTTACCTTGACCGTACCAGGAGTTTAAATGAAAATATTAGATGATACATTTATTACGGCTGTGAATGATTCTATATATGTTTGTTTAGTTTATTCTGGGTACCATATTATAGAAACATGAAAGGTGAGAACATTTGCAGCAACTCTGTCTTCTGTAAACTCTACCCTAAAACCATAGCATATACATATGGTTGCTAATCACTATCTCACTATACTTCTTGCAATGCTACTGGATCCCAGCTGCCAGCGCTGCAGCGCTGGCATGCAGGTCCCGGCTGCTAGCGACTGCGCGCGGTGTGGGAGTGGGCCACGCGGCTGCTCTACAGCTGCACGGGGCTGGGCCGCTTTCTTCCCTTGAACATATCCTGGATTATGATATATATAATGAGGACCATTAACAATATAAGCATTAGTTGATGCAACATATCTGCTATTATCATGAGTAGCAACACCGGCATGAGAATTCATAGGACTTGCAAAATAATTATTAGAATCATATGATATATTTGCAAGTTGTACCTTGGGGTAGTTGTAATAATATTGCAATGCAACACCTTGGTACGCCATAATATAGAATTTGACCACCTTGCTAAATTTTTTCAATGACAAGGGCAACACGTTGCAAAACCTCAAGCAAAATCTCAAGGGGTCAAAACTAGATATGATCGGCCTTTTGGGCCAGATGCAATAGTAATGGCGAGTACAAGATAGATCAATCAAGGATATGGCTAGCGCAAAGAAATTCACCAAAAAGTGTGTTGATGCAAAGATCGGTCACACACCAGCTACGACTAGATCGCCAGGGTCACCAAAGACCGAGCGCAATGAATAGCTATCATGCTTTTGCGGTGAAGAGCGGGTATAGGTTTACAAGGAAACTACCAAAGGATAACCGATCGTGCTTATGTAACGAAGAACGGCTAGTTTCCAGGCACACTAGCAAAGGGTAACCAATCGTGATTGCGTGATGAAGAACACTAGTTTCCGAGCAAACTAGCAAAGGAAACGTTGAAACTCTCGTCTGGGAGGGACCGTCGGGGCAAGGACATCAGCAAGTTGCCCTAGGTCGGTTGGCAAGCCTAGGGCATCATCCTTGGTCATCGGATCAAGTGATGAGCAACAGCATGGGGTTGGAAAAAGGATTAAGAAAAATGGTATTATAAATGTAAATTTATTGATGGGATGTTGGATACATCAATCGATCATGTACCACCTATTTTATAGGGAGTAAGAGTGGTCTTATCCTGTTGGAAAATCAGTGTGGTACTATTTTTACGTCGCTTTATAGAGTTCTTCTTAAATTGGATCAAAACTGGAATGGGCCTCTTAAAATGGGCCCTAGGCCCAATTTAAGTGTCAAGAATAGTTGTATTACATAAATAGCTGTGTAAACTATTTAGAGACTGGTGGTTAATTTAAGCCTGCCACCAGTGTAAAATCAATCCATTACACTGGCGACAATCTTAAGGCAATTGTCAGTGTAAATTGATTTATACATGTGGTAAATTGATTTATACATGCGGTTCTTATTAAGTAGACGCTAGTGAAACACATTACCTTTATAGACTTTTCACACCGGTGGCTTTGAAAACCGCACACCAGTATAAAATGGAAAAGCACCGCTAGTAGAGACTGATTCTGTATTAGTGTAAGGAACGAATTATGCAAGCTCTGTATACAAACGAATGTACAAGGGTCTTTACATATTATACATTATGTTAGGGATATGAGTGCAAATACAATCAACGCATCAAATAATCACTTTTTTACATATAAATAAACAAACAGAATCCATTTTTTTTCTCTGTGCCATCCGACTAGCTAGCTCACACATGGATCGATCTTCATCCACCTCCATATGTGATATATATATCTAACGTTGACCCATCACGGGCATGGTAGTAGACATACCGCTAGCTGGTAGGGGCCGGCATGGGAGAAAAGACCGAACGTCAGTGTTTGTCAGGCTAGCTGCAAAGCCCAATTTTCATGCCAGGACACTTTTGCGTGTCAACAATAGTCCAACAAAATGCAGATGAGCACGTACGTACATGTTGCATTTTTGTTTGTGCTATTGTTTTGACCAGCTTGACCATAGGTGTAAGGCGGTTGGAACTGCGGCCCTTGAGTACCAGTTGGCGGTACCTTATCCACCAAACCAATATAGCTCGATGCTGCACGCACACAAAATTTAGTCGCGTACGGTAGTGAATGAAAAGGAAAAACTGAAAAGGGATTAGATTAGGTGTAGAAGAAAATAAACAAACTTTTGTGCATGTACAAGTGAAAGGCAAACGGAAAGGATTAGTAAGGATAATAAGGAGAAAAACATAAACCAAAAAAATAAAGAGATAATTTTCGAGCATTTGGTTTGAGCGAAATTACAGAACATTTTAGTCATACCTTTTTTTTTTAATACAGGTTACCTAGCTAGGCATTAGCGCACACGACGACAAACCAGCCTGTTCGGTTGGCTGTTTCGTATCGTTGCTGGTTCGTGAAGAAGTACTGCTGGCTGGTTTGTGTGAGAGAAAAATATTGTTCCGGCTGAAAATTTACGATCATTTACGACAAGCCACAGCCAAACGAACAAGCTGCGTGTTTCCTCAGCCCTCTGTTATCCATTTCTTTGTGTATTCATTGCGATCACACATACGTCCATTATTATTCCAAAATTTGCACTTGCTGACGATGCGTTCAGGCACACCATTATTTGTAGTACTAACGAATCACGTCCGGCAGAGGATGGCCGAAAATTCATTTCAATTTTAGCCACCATAGCAATTAGCAACGCATCCTGAGCACGGTACATACGGAAATGGCGAGATAATTACCTTGTATTTTCTGGCTAGCTAGGTTCCTGCGTGTAAATTAAACAAAAAAAAACTTGGATTACTTGGTCGTTATCCATCTAGCATGCACGAAACTGAAGGAGAAGTTGTGCAGTGTCATGCACGTTCCTTCTTTGTTCCTAGGATTGAAATCCAGTATATATCTCCTAATTTTTAATTTAGAACTACTCGTTATTATATTATTATATATGCAAGACGTCATGATGATGTAGCCATGCACCTACCGTATGACGAAGGGATCGAGTTCGTGGCAATTAAGCTTGCATTTAGTAACTTGTGTTTGACATTCGCCTTTCGACAGCTGAAATCAATCACTGATGTGACAGACATGACAGGCTGCGTCGTCAGCCCTTTTCAATCGAGTTGTGGCCACAGCGACATGAGCCAGAGCCTAGAGGCAAACGTTTGGCAATCGTGCGTGTTGCCCATGAAACAATAATGATTTCAGTGTCAACAACTGTTGTATTACATAAATAGCTGTAGCACCCGATTTTAAGAATAAAACCAGATACACATCATATGTGAGCCCAGAAAGTCAAATCTCGTATATAGCTACAAATAAAGGTAATATCAATAGACAATGCTCAATATATAACGTACTTAGTACAAAGAATATAACCTCAGAGTACAGACAGCGGAAAGACAACTTCGATCTTCAGGTGAAGACTCTAATTCACAAGGACAACTGACTGGTTGATCACAAGTCTAATTCCTCCAAACTCTAGCGATCTGGTACCCATCTAGGATTTTTTCAAAGATTTAAAAAGTAAAGCAAGCGTAAGTACATGTCGTACTGAACAAATATAACATGTGGTTCATGAGGCTCAAAAGGCTGACACTGGTTTAACTACGATTAGCTTTTAATGAGTCATGATTTTAGCAATTGGGTAGCAACAAGTTTATCCACAAGCCCATATAAACACATGATCAGGTAAACATGAATAATGAATAGCATAAATAGTATTCATTAGTGAGCATCCTTTTTTCATCAGTATCATCAGTGTTCATCATCATTAACCATTAATGATCATCTATTCTATAAGGGTTCCAAGGCCGCTCGTGACCATATGCACGACTGATGTACCAGTTTTACACTCTACAGAGGTTGTACACTTTCACTGTGAGTCGTGATTTACCCTTTCGCCCGAGGTAGCTAATCTCTTGACCCACTTTCAAGGAAGATCGGCAGGGTTCACTATGAAGCCTTTCAAAGATTCGTCTAACAAGTTAGGGCCATTAGATTCACTCGACAAACAGATGTAGAGCCCCTCTTCCCGATGGCACAATGACGCGCAGCCTATACAAGGGGACAGAGGCCGCACTATACCCGATTCGGCAAGCCATTCTTACGCCAATAAAGGTAACAACTAACAAGCTAGAAATAGTCCTCATACTGAGTTAAAGCCAGAGCCATATAGCCCTCACAGTTGTACTGTAAGTCCCGGATAAACACTTACAGATAAGTGTAAGTGCAATCAAGCCCTATTATGGGTTTTGGTATTGATGACCACCAAATTAGAGGACTAATAAGATTTATCGAGATGACAAAGCAGGGAATCAAAGAATGAGGATGATGTACAGGTTGTAGGTGTCCTAATTACAAAAGGTGGCTAGACCTAGCTCAAAGGAGGTTTAAATTCTTTTATGTTTTGAATTTGAGTTTAGGGAAAGCCATACTATTAAGAGGGATTTTAGGACAGTTGGTCAACTATTGAATCAGATGCTCAAATTCACAGATCTATATTCTCCCACCTAGTCAAAATAGCCAACCAAATTTGATATCATATTACCTGTTTTGGCTAGGGTGGCAGTGCCGCTCTGTTAAGAGCGGCAGTGCCGCCCTTAACTGACCATTGGGCTTGGGGGTTATTTATACCCTTCAGGCCCGACCCACAACGGTCATCTTCTCCACTAAGTCATTCAGCTCGAAACAAGACAGAACCAAAGCTCACCTCTCTCCTCCATTGTTGCTCCTCCATCCCTCAAGCTAATCCTTGATTTCAACCATCAAAACTTGAGAGAAAAGGCAGCAAAACTCGATTGGAGAGAAGATCCACTGATTCCCAAAGTCTAAGAGCATTTGGTTCATGTTTGGCCGGCGGTTCTAGGGTTTGTTACTCTTGGAGCTTGCTCCTAGCCGGCTAGGCGTCGCCCTTGTGCTTGCCAACTTGTGTGGTAGCCTTGGGAGGTTTGTAACCTCATTCAAAAGCTAAGAAATCACCCCTCACCTCAAGAGTTCACTCTCTTGATTTGAGAACGAGGGTAAGGCAAGCCTTGGTGGCAAGCTCAAGCCTTTTGTGGCTTCCTCAACAACGTGGACTTAGGCAAACCTTAGTGGTGAGCTGAACCACGGAATAAATCTTATGTCTCGCGTGCTTCATCTTTACTATACTGTTGTTTACCTTGTTGCTAGCTGTTGTTAGGGTTTAGTTGCTCGATTCACTGTTGTGTGAAGTTTCTATGGTATCCAGTCTTCGAACTGGATCTTGGCTTAATATTGCAGGATTAAGTAACTAGTGGGGTCAGGTTCATATCTGTTAAATCTCAACTGTGTTAGATTATTTTTCATAGTGCGGCAGTGCCGCCCTGTAAGGCCGGCAGTGCCGCCCTCTATTCTAACAGAGTTTTGAGTTGAATTTTTACAGGCCTATTCACCACCCCCTCTAGGCCTTCTTTATCTTCCTGTAGATCCTACAATAAGTCCTTAGGGAGAGGAATCTAGAGCACCATAAAAACAACCCAATGCTCTAGCCCCCTGATTCCATGTTGCTAAAAAAATATCTTTTAGTGTTTATTGCATATACCATTAGTCAAGTTACAAGATCATGGTTGTAGTTGAGCACTGACATCATACTACCCAATGCAATAACCCAAAGATATCAATGAACAAGGTACAAAGTACTAGGAAATCCTTAGTGGCAGTTAAGGTAGACACATGCAGTATGAATTAAATGATTAAAGGTGTATAGGACAACAAGGAAGATCCCATGCTATACTTGCCTTAAACACCGATCCTTCGGTAAGCTTTAATCTTCAACGTTCTTTTTCTTCTTCTTCTTGATCACCACATATATCTCACTGACTGGATGTAATCATAAAGCACCACACAAGCATCCATACAATCATACATGAAGCAAACAATAGATCTAAATTAGAACAATACACTAAACATAAAATCAAGATGAAAAGTTTGTAAAACGAATCTACGTCTCGCTATGAACATACAGACGCGAAAAGCACTCTAATCGGAGCTACGGTGAAAAAGATACATCTACCGAAAGATCTACTTTATACGCAAAAAAGAAAACTATATGCTTCATTTATTTTAACTATATAAATTCATATATATAAGATATTTTATAATATAAATTGAGTCAAATTTAGATCTGAATTATAAACTAAAGTAAAACATATCATATTTTATTTATAAAATCCTGTTGCATAATTATTAATCAAGATATGATTTAAACCATGAAATTTCAGAAATAGTAATATGGTAAACAATGTTACTAACGCGTAGACATCATCGCTATGAATCTAACGCAACTTGAACAGGTCAAATCAGAGCTAAAACGTAGAAGATATGAAATAAACAAGATTTTCTTTATTAAAATAATAGATTAAATCTAACCTCAAATTTTAAAAGTTGAAAACACATCTAACAGTAGTATGAACATGTAGGTTATGAAATTACGAACCTAGCGCAAGTTGAACGGATCAAATCGGAGTTAGAACGAAGAAACGATGGGGATTTATTATTGATTGTAAGTGGTGTATTTCTATAGTATTGTTGGATTTGTTTTTCTATAAGAAAATGGCCATAAAACATATACGTGATGCCATGTGACATCATCAAGCTAATTGGAACAGCTAACTGGAGCAGGGCACAGAGCACGCACGGTGCACGGTATCAAGAGCTTAACCAAAATATAAAGGATATACATGGTTACATGGGGAACCTTCGCTTTTGGATAGAAGATTACGTTGCTAAGCTTACATACTCGTCATCCTTGGCGCTTGCTAGCTTGCATTATTGACATGCATGCACGGTACTATTTGCTTGAACGTTTGCATATGTTGCAGTAGGAAGACAAAGGACAGACGCAGAGCAGGGTTCCAAGACAGGGAAGCTGTAGGTCGGCTGCAGCCATGGCCGCCTGTCACAGACACGCTGGAGTTTCAGTCTAACCATAAGATCGGCGCAGTGGTAACGTCGAAGTTGAATTAAGAAACGAAATGTGGAAGACGCAGAGTTCCTCACCGATGGCAGAGAAGCGGTGGATCGACGAAACAGTGGATCGACGGTGACGGCCGGACTTGGAGAAAAAGACGGCGATGGCGACGGCGAGAGAATGATGAGAAAAATATGATTTACTATACGAGGGTGCTTTGCCCAAGAGGTTTGTAGATATATATAGGGAGAAAAACTCCCCACATTCCCGTCAACTAGCGATATGGTACTAATTGACGTTGCACCATCCGTCTGCACTAATGGGCCTAAGTAAACATTAAAGCCCATTAGTAAATAAATACATGTGCCTTTAAGATTTACTAGGATTATTGCACATGGGCTTTGAGCATTGAGATAAATGAGAGATTTATTATTTTCGGAATTAATTAATTCCATGGATAAAATAATTCTAGAAAAGTCCAAAATTGATATTTAAGCCACGAAAAATACTCCGAGACCTCCGAAAATTTGGGGAAAATTCCCAGAGCCACTTTGGAACATGATGAACCCAAATAAAGTATTTGGAGCTCATAAAAATATTGTTGGGAACTTGGAACATAAAGATTAAGGTGAAGGAGGTAGGAATTAAATTCTAGAAAGAAGCTGAAAAATTCCTAGAGATAGATATCCGTCTACTAAACGTATAAAAAACACACACTTTGCACTTAGAAACACAAGGTGCGACCGGCATGAATGCAACAAACATGTTTCTACCTTATGATAAATTTTAAATTAATGAAAATTTTTATTTTCCTATATTTTCATGTGTACAAAAATTCACAAATAAATCATTTTAACTCTATTTTCAAAAGTGGCCAATTTTAGGGTGTTACAATTCTACCTACCTTAAGATGAATCTCGTCCCCGAGATTCAGAAGACGTCGACTGAGAGATAGGGATACTTCGTCTTTGGATTCTTCTTCACTTCCTCGTGTAGTTCGATTGTCTTGATAATGATCCCACTTCACTTTGCATACCTGTTAACCTTACTCCAAGTAACTTATCAAACCGATTCCAAGATTTTGACAGATACCTTGAACAATTCTCAGGTAACTCCAATCACTAGGCCACCTTCCTATAATACCAATTCTCTTTCTTAAAATATCCACCTTCCGACGAAGCCTGATGATTCTCTTGGTGAGAAGGAGATTCTCTTACCAATCTTTAAAACATTAATGATTCCTATCAAGTTGCTCAAACTTGGAATACGATTCCTAGCCCTTGGTGTCACCCGAACCTTCTTAGCACAATTCTCCATTGCTAAGGGCATCGGTCGCGACTTTTGCTTCTCCAGGTGATAGCACTTTTCCAAGTCATAAGCAATTTCATTCCAATGAGGGTAACACAAGCTCAAGACCAACTTAGTGAAGATGTCCTGTAGATTCTTGTGTTCCTCCTAGATATCACTTTTACTTCTAAAAAGACAGTACTTCCATGCTCCATAATGGATAACTCCAGATAACATGCTAGGTAGTTTAACTCACGCTTCCTTAGCTGACTTAATGAGCAAGGTACTACATTTTTCTTCTTGCATAAGGACACATCCCACACCTTGACAAGGTGCGTCATTGTAGCTATAAAACTCTTGTCTGGATCTGACAAAGCTAATACATAGGTTTTACTCCAACCTCTTCTTAGATTCCGTCAAACACTTACCTAAGGTTTCTTGATCCAAACTAACTTAAAACCTCTTCCAGTAGCATTATCAATATATTGATGATCTTGGTTAAACCTCCCTTGAACCTTTAATCAAACCTCATTGAGACTCTGAACTTCTTTCACATCTTTGGGTACCACCACGCTTCCGCTACGCAAACTAGAACGTAGGAGACTTCATCTTGTAAATTCTTCAACTTGGCTACCCCCTTAAGAAAAGATAAACTAGGGGACACCAAGCATAGCTTCCACCTCCTTCTAGATGAGTTAACTAATATCAAGATGTTCTGTCATCCCAATGATACTCCTGTGTATGGGTAAGAACAAGAAATCTGGAATTCCTCGCGAGTAGAAAATCAGCAGTGCAGGAAAATAACTGTAACTTTCATTCTGTTAATCCAATGAAGTTGTAGCTTATATATTTGGAAAGCTTATAAAATTCTCCACAACTTCCTTATAGAACACTTTTCCAAATTCTGCAGTTAACTTGGTCGAAAATGGTACACAACAGAAACTATTCTGTGTTCCAAACAGCATAGATGCATCGCCTTGTGATTTTCGTATCTCCATAACCAAAATAGCGATCAAGGTGATTCTTTCGTTCAGAGAAAGAAATTGAAGTCTACTATTGTCCAAAATTTTCTCATGATTTTTGATCATCCAAGAATAGAGATATAAGTCGAAGAGTGCAGGCTGCTTCAAAAAGACAGGATAAGGAGAACAGAAGAAAACCATAACCCAACTATTTATTGCACTGATCCTTATACCTTAGGCCGATAAACTAAATAAAATTGTGGGAACACCCAACAAGATCATTGCAATCATTACAAAGATCCAAAACAATCATAAGCATAATGACAATTCAACAAGCAATAAAGATGCACAACTCAATCATTGACTCACACTACTACACAAACTTTACTGGAGGCGGGCGTTTTCGGTTTCCCGCGACGGGCAAAGCCGTCCGCCGCGGCCTAGAGGCCACGGTAAATCGTAGCTTAACCGCGGCGGGCGGCTTTGCCCGCCGCGGTTAACCGATTTACCGCGGTGGGCGGTATAACTTGCCCGCTGTGGTAAATATACTTTTACCACGGCGGGCACGTTACACCGCCCGCCGCGGTAAATTATTTTACCGCGGCGGACACATTTTGTGGCCCGCTGCGGTTATGTTCATTAGCCGTGGCGGGCTTTATTATTTGCCCGCCTTGGTAAATTATTTTCTGAATTAAAAAAAATACAGCAGGCATATAAATTCAAATAAAATATAGCAGGCATATAAATTCAAATGCAAATCACATCGAGATTTCATAGATTAAACTTAAAAAGTATGCAGGCATTACACATGAGATAATATACATATATATACATTCACTTAGTCGTTCTTGTCATCGTTAATTCATTACATTTACATATTAAAGTCGTTATACATGCGCTAAGGTGTAATCCTGTGGACGCATCATCGTGGGCCATTTCCTTAGCCTCTCGTACTCCGGTAAAATTGCTAGCAGGCTATTCTCATTGAAGAACGTGCCCCTTCAAGCACGTATTTGTCTAAGACAAACTTACATATGTCCGCCTTTGTCTGCTTGAAGCTGTGTTGGGTGCTCTTCACGTCTCTCGACCAGTTCAATCCATTCTTGAGCACCCTCCAACTGCTGCTGTACTGCTTGCACACCCTCAGGAACTCACAGGCGTAGAAGCCACAGGTTCGTGATCCTATCAGTTGTTTGACACACTGCATGATCGATACACAAGCATTACAACACAGGCATTAGAACGCATATGAATGGAAAGCACAATTAAACCTTTCAAATACTTACTGGAAAGTTGCGTCTGATTTTGATGCGGTTCTTATGCTCAGCCTTAAATTTCTCTGTTCTTCGATCATAGCATTCAGGATCCTTCACATACTCCTTATAAGCGCTATACAAAATGTACTAGTATTAGGCAGGGCATTAGAACGCATATGAGAAGACAATTCAGTCACTTACACTCTGAGACAATCTTCAAAGGCCTTGTACCCTTTTAAGTTTGGCACTGTCAACGAATCAAATACGCAGGCCCTGCCATCCTGAGGGTAGATGATAAATGCAACCCAGTGACCCTCGAGGCCTTGGCTGCGCCATTGAAACAAAATACAGGTTACGACGAGAAATAATAATACTAGCTAGCTACCCACTTATATCTACAGGCATGTCTTCGACTTACCCAAAGTGGTAGGCAGCTAGGATACACCCATTTCCCCTGATCTTCTTCATTGCTCCTAGTATGTATCTTGAAATGTTCAACTTCTCATTGTCCATCAGTTTCTTCCTGTGCGCCTCTCTCTATCGCTTGGTCAAGTCTTTCATGGTTGGATGATTGTCATCTAGGTGGTAACCAATGATGATTCTTTAAGCAATATGCATTGGAGATAGATAGATAACATCAAGTTTTAGTTCCTTGGATATATGGGCCATCAACCTGCAAGGACAAGCCATCGTGGCATATATAAGTAGTCTTGACCGATTCAAAGGCAAGTGATATGTGAAACTCGCAATTCATCACTTACATAGAGAACAAGGTGATTTGGGCGATGTCAAGATCTTGTTCCCATAGTAGTCTGTACATGTCGTGGAAGTCCACGGGGAGTTCTACATCGTTGCCGGGCAAGTGGAAGTACTCCGCCACAACCTTGACTAGAAAACCATGCAGGCCAGCTTTTGCCGCTTCCATGTACCAGAGATGAAACCTCCTTGTCTCCCACCTTTCCTCGTCGATGAGTTGGGCCTTGGTTATCATGAACTTCCCATGCTCGTAATGGCCGGGGCAGTCATCCGATTCAGGAAATAGATGGAAAGGTGATCTCGGCCTGGGATAGAAATGTTAGTACCATATTATGGCAAAGAAAAGTTATTAGCAAATTATGCTCGCCGCTACCATACCTTTCGAACTCAAGTGAGTATGTGAGCTGACCTTGGTCGCCTTTAGTCTTCGCCGGCGGTGGAGGACAGTGGCTTGTGCTCGCAATGGCAGCAGGCGGTGTCTTTGCCCCCAGTTCCTCCATGCCACCCGGTCCTTTGCTCATGCCCTTAGATGAACTGCCGGGAGGTGGAGGTGGACTTGTTGTTGGAGGAGGAGAACGAGGGTGAGGGCTTGTGCCTCGGGGTGAGTTCCTTCCCTTGTCATCCCCGCCATTGCCTTCGTCATCGCCGTCGCCATGATCCGGATCATCAGGGGGACAAGATCCGGCAATGGATGGTTGTGATGCTGGTGTCGCCGTCCGCGTAGAAGTCGGCGTCGAGAGAATGATCTCTATGCCGTCCTTGTTCCACAGGACTTCGGAACCCAAGGCAGCTCCAAGGATCGTTACCCCTTCTACAGTTGGATATTCCATTTCAAATTCTTTGTATTCGGTCACATACCATGTAAGTATCATGGCAGCATAGTTGGCAGGGATCTGGTCTTGGTTGAAATCTTTGATATCTTCTTTGGGGTGCATGTAACCCTCACCCACGGTCAACTTTTTTGCCCTGCCAAACAGGATCATGAGGTGGACGCGCATGGGTTCTCGGATGTCGTCGACGGGGTGCCTTGGGCGATCCTCGATCATCGGCAGTGGCTGCCCTTGTGTCTGCCCTTGTGGAACTTGAGGCGCGGCCACGCCAGCCTAGCGAAGCATCTGTGACCTCATCGACACCATATCTGGGTCATTGCTCGTGAAGGCTTCTTTTATGGACCGGCTGATCATTTCAGCCACGCCTTGATCATAGCCCTTCTGAAAGATGACCTCCTTGTACCTCTGCCTTGACTGGTATGTGGCAGCGTCGGATTGCCATGACTCCACTGAGTTCTAGCTCATCTTCGACGACATGCCACGGACGCGGCCACGGTGCTCGGGGGTTCCCAGCGCCAGGGTCAGCAAGTCCTGGCCCCTGCGAACCTCGAAGCTATCCTTGGATTTAGCGGCCTCGATGACAGCCCTCTCCACCTCCTTGAACTTGGGCTCATTGAACTTGCTCGTGCCCTCCTTGAGCTTCTTTGGCTTGCGGGCATAGATGAAGTCCTTAGCCCTCAAGTCTACACCGTCGTACGGATCAGGAAGCCCGGCGGCAGCTCTAGCCCTTTCTTCCTCCCGCCACTTTGCCTCTTACCAGCAAACCCAGTCATGCCCAAGTGGTGGGGGTGCAGGTTCTTCTTCGTGAGTGCGCTGAACTTGGCGCTCTTTGCCTTTGCTTCGTCTGTTGTTCTTTGTTTGCAGAACTCTTCCCAGTGATGTTCCTTCACCATAGTGTATTTGACACAGGGTGACTTGCCTAGCTTCAGGTAGTACCTGGTCAGCATGGACTTGAAGTTTCTAAAGGCTCTTCCTGCCACGTGCATGACCCACTCCCTGCACTTGTTCAGATCGGCGTCCTCGGGATAATGGAAGCTCCTCGTCACCTCACCCCAGATATGTGTCTTATAGTCGACCGGGACATTGTTCCACTCCTCCCAAGTGATCTCCACCTTGTCCTTGACTATACATGCCACCTAGTTGCTGAACTTGGCAAGGACCGTGGGTGGCGACAATGGGTTTCCCTCTAGTCCCACCTCATGGATCACATGGACTTCGTTGTGGGTTTCCCTCCGGTGCCTCCCGTGTTCCCCCCTTCTCAGCTTTGTCCTCTAACCCCTAGACTTGCCTAAAGTGGTTGAGATGGAGCGAGGGGATCTTTGTCCCTGACTTGTTCCTCCTCGAAATTCAATTCTTGAGGCACCACCGGCATCTGTTCAGGGTTTGGAGACTGCGCACTTTCAACTTCGTCGTCCCTTGGTTGGTAGGTCGGATCATCTTCGTCCTCTGTATGATGTTTCTTTGTTGGCCTCGGGGTCACAGACACTTGGCTCTCGAAGCTAGTTGATGATGATGCACTAGGGGTAGGGTCGCGCCATTCGCTTATCGGTTCCTCCGCCATTGGAAAGCTACAATGAATACATATTTTAGTTGTATAGACACAGTTATAGAGTAGTAAAGTAGAGTAGTACTAGAGTAGTAAAGTAGAGTAGTACTAGAGTAGTAAAGTAGTAGTAGTTGGCTCAGATTTGCCCCATTGTCATCACATCGCTTTTAAACTGGTTGCTTGTATCTGGTATACAAGCCATCCTAGTTTAGCGGGGGCACTCGATCATCATCGTCGCTGCCTCAGCATAAAAGGGTTCACATCATTGCATATGCCACTGCCTCAGCTTAGAAGTGTGAAAAGAATCATCATTGCAAATACCAAACAAAAGCCATCAAGATAGTTTCAAAATTTGGCCCCAAAGGGCTAAGTCCTTCGGCCATCAAGATACAGTAGAAGACTAGAGGAGGTGAGAGTAGAGTAGAGTAGAGTAAGAGGAGTAGAGTAAGAGTTGTACAGCTCAAAAGTTTGTTTGGCAACATAGGCAGCAATAAACCCCCATCACAGCTCAATCAAATTTAGTCAGTAAGAGTAAGAGTAGTAGAGGAACTTCTCAATTTAGTCAGCAAGAGCATAGTAGAGGAGTAGGCAGTAGAGGAGGAGGGAGTAGAGGAGTAGGCAGTAGAGGAGGAGGGAGTAGAGGAGGAGGGAGTAGTAGTAGGCAGTAGTAGTAGTAGTATAGGAGGACAGTAGTAGCAGGTAGTATAGGAATAGATTAAGTAGAGAAATAGGTAGCACCACCACCAAAATTATATCAAATTTGGCAAAATTGCAACAAAGTGACCAATTCATCTCAAAATTCTCACAAATTTAGCATGTGATCAGTTTAAAGGCAAGGTGCATCATAGGCAGTGGCATATGCTCAAACTTTTGTCACAAATTTCTTTGGCATCATAGGCAGCAAAAAGAATTGAATTTAAATGCTATGGTTCACCAAAAGCATCATAGATTAGTAGTATAGCAGTTCAAAATTCACCAAGTGTAGTATATCTTGTACAATTTTCAGCCGTCCATTCCAAAAGGAGTTTACTATATCCTGTACAATTTTGACCCGTTCTCTGAACCCTGTATAATTAATTCTTACCATGGCCATATCAATATTCAAATATAAATGAATTATACAAGATGTAACTGTAGCTACACATCATATTTTTAGACTTTTCACTTTGTTGAGATGTCCACAGTGGAGACCCATAGTTTACATTACAAATATCTGATAAAAAGGAAAATAAAACAAGCTATGGCAATGCTGTTGAGCTTTGAAGCATGTAATTACAGAACCAAGGTACTACTACCAGATAAACTTCTCCAGCAGGGATCATTTGCAAGAAACAAGCAAGCAGAGTAGAATTTAGTTTGCTGGAACGTAGTTCTTACCTTGGCCTGGGCGCAGCAGGTTCCAAGTGAGGAGGTAGCGGCTAGAGCCCGTATGTGCTCCAAGGACGGGGCCTGGCGTGTGGACGGTGACCGGGGAGGAG
The DNA here is from genome assembly GCF_019320115.1 of Miscanthus floridulus. Taxonomy (NCBI): domain Eukaryota; kingdom Viridiplantae; phylum Streptophyta; class Magnoliopsida; order Poales; family Poaceae; genus Miscanthus; species Miscanthus floridulus. The sequence continues at coordinate 15,707 of NW_027098377.1, read as the reverse complement.
GACGGGGGCGGGGGGGGCGCGTGCGGTGGCCACGAAGGAGCTCGGTAGCCGGCGCTAGGGTTCCGGGGATGGGGCCCAACGCGGAGGAGCTCGGCGACCGGAGCAAGGGTTCTGGGAGAGGAGGATGGGGGTAGGGCAAGGGCACAGGGGAGGAGGACGGCGGCGGGTGTCACGTGCGGTGGCTGCAAAGGAGCTCGGTGGCCAGCGCTAGGGTTTCGGGGACGGGGTCCAGCGCGGAGGAGCTCGGCGGCTGGAGCAAGGGTTCCGGGGAGAGGAGGACGGGGGCGGGGCACGGGCACAGGGGAGGAATACGGGGGTGGGGGTCACATATATAGCCACTGATTAACTGCGGCGGGCAATATAAGCCGCCCGCCGCGGTAAATGTTTACTGCAGCAGGCACCTTAGACTGCCCGCCGCGATTAATCTATTAACCGCGGCAGGCGCTGTTACGTGCCCGCCACAGTTAAGATTTTTGCATTTTCCTCATTCAATCTAACACTGATATTTATTATCAATCTAAAACTTATTTTTGCATTTTGCATTTGCTGTGTTGTTGTAGTAGTAGAGTAGTGTTGTGTAGTAGTAGAGTACATGTGAGTAGTAGAGAGTAGTATTAGTACAATAGATAGTAGCAGTAGGTTGAGTAGTACTAGTAGAGTAGTATTGTATAGTAGTAGTAGTAGATTCAGTAGTACTAGTAGAGTAGTATGGTTCCATGATATTAATAATAAGTTACAAAACTTGTCTTCAATAGATCGAGCTATATTATTACATATATGTCTCTGGGATACATATATCATTTTGGTGTAGGTGCTTTCACCGTCCTCTTCTCACCGTCGGGGTAGGCCCACAGCATCATCCTGGACTTGTTGAATCGGTCCTCGACGGCCTTGATCTTCTTTGGATGATCGGTAAAAAGCTCGAGCTCTGTGTAGTTATTGTATTGTTCGGGACACTGCACCCCATCAGCTCCCACAATCCGCTGCTTTCCGGACACAACCACATGCCTTTTTGGGTCCTCTGCATATATATAGTAGGCCACTTGCGCGACATTGGTTGCTAGTACCCACGGGTCATCTTTGTAGCTGATACTTTTGAGGTCCACGGTGGTTAGCCCATAACTGTCCACTGCAACCGCATTCGGTTTGACCCACTGGCAACGAAAGACGGTTATGCGTAGGTTTTGGCCATAGTCAAGTTCCCATATTTCTTTGACTTGCCCATAGTATTGCCTCCGCTGGCCTATGGACTCTTCTTCGCCCTCGTATCGAACACCGCAGTTCTGTGCCGAGCTCTTCTTGTTCTTGTCTTTCGTGTGGAACCTGTAGCCCTGGACGTCATACCCTTGCCACATGGTGATTTGGCTGGATGGGCCTAACACAAGCCTCTTAACGGTCTCCGTATCTTCATCAGGGCATCCTTCAAGGGGTATGTGTTGCTCTTTGATCCACTCTATGAAATTGCTGTTGTGATGATTCTGGACCCATGCCTCCGTGCGTTGTCCGTCATTAGCGGCGCAGATCTCTTCCAGGTGCTTTTCAATGTATTTCTCCATGCTCACTAACTGATGAAGGATGCTGTAATGAGCTTCTTGCACCGTTTGGTTTGCCACATCGGTGTGTACTTTTTGGCCTGTGCACCCCATCCCTGAGGTTTTGCCTTTGTGGTGATGGACAGGCAGCCCAATCACCCTCCCATCTCTTATGTACCTCATACACCAGTTCACGGCCTCCTCCGTTGTGTATGCCTCGATCATAGAGCCCTCTGGGTAAGCACGGGTATGGATGTATCTGTTGAGGGAGGACATGAACCGCTCGTACGTCCACATCTGGTGTAGGTACATGGGGCCCAGTTGATGGATCTGATCGACCATATGCATCATTAGGTGTGGCATAATATCAAAGTAAGATGGTGGAAAGCACATCTCGAGCTGGCAAAGGGTCTCCGCGATGAACTCCTTCAGGGCAGGCAGCTCAGCCTTATCAATGACCTTCTGGGTGATGCGGTTAAAGAAGTATGACATCCGTGTGATGACCATGTTCATGTACTCTGGACGGATAGCCCTAATCGCAATTGGTAGGAACACCGTCAGCATGACATGGCAGTCATGTGAGTTGTAGCCGGTCATTATGAGGTCTTTCATGGAGACCAGGCTCTTGATGTTGGAAGAGAAACCAGTCGGCACCTTGATACCCCTAAGCAAATTAAGAAAAGCCATCCTCTCGTCTTGCGTTAGGTTGCAGGCCGCACCCAAGATATCAACTTTACCGTTCTGAGGCGGTCCCGGGTGAAGGTCCGGCCTGATGCCTAGATTGACAAGATCCATTCATGACTTGATACCATCCTTTGTCTTGCCCTTGATGTCCAGCAGGACACCGATCGTGCTTTCGAAGACATTTTTCTCTAGGTGCATGCAGTCGATGGCATGGGGTGTATTCAGTGTTTTCTAATACGATAGGTACTTGAAGAAAATTGACTTCTTCTTGAAAGGAACGGCGGCGGGGACTTCCTCCGTCTGGTCCTGCTTTCGCTTCCTTGTCTGCTTGGGCCCCTCTTCAGGCGGCTTCTTCTTCTTTCTAAACTCCACCTGATCCATGTCCTTGAGCATCTCATACACCTTTGTCCCCCAACTAGTCTGCGTCAGTTGATCACGCTGCAGCTCATCCTGATTGTCAAAGTATTTGTTCATAATACTTCTTCTATACCTGTGATTTTTGGCGAGGAACCGTCTGTGCCTCATGTACACCATCTTATTGGATCCCTTAAGGTAAGTGTAGCAGGTCCCGTCGATGCAAATTACACAGCCAATCTTCCCTTTGATCTGCCCCGACAGTGAGAAGAGACCGGGGTAATCGGTGATGGTGACAAAGACGATTGCTTTTAGTGTGAACTTCTCCTTGCGGGATGCATCCACCATCTGGACCCCAACATCAAATAGTATCTTCATTTCCTCCATGAACGGCTCCAGGAACACATCTATATCGTTGCTGGGCTGCTTCGGTCCGGAGATAAGCATGGTCAGCATAAGGTACCTACGCTTCTGACATAGATGGGGAGGTAGGTTGTACATGGTGAGCACGATGGGCCAAGTGCTGTGCGAGTTGCTAAGCTCACCGAACGGGTTCATCCCATCGGTACTCAGCACGAACCTAACATGCCTGGGCTCCTTGCCAAACTCCGGGTAGGCCTCGTCGAAATCTTTCCACTGCTTGCCATCGGATGGGTGCCGTAGCTTGCCATCGTCTTTCAGGCGGTAAGCTGATGCATGCCAGGACATGAGCTTGGCATCGTCCGGGTTCCCGAATATTGCACGCAGGCGATCGGTCACGGGCAGGTACCACACCGATAGTGCTGGACTTTTCCTATGCGTGTAACCCTCTTCTTCATCATCCTGCTGAGCCGAGATCTGTTTGGCCGCACTGCTCTTCTTTGCCCCCTTCTTGTTCTTCTTCCAACCACCCCGCAAGCCTCCCTCATCTTCTGCATCCACGCGACAACCAGCATTTTTCTTGTATCGACTAAAGCCGCAGTGTGGAAAACTCGTCAAATTCTCATACTCATTGCCCCGATACAGGATGCAGTGGTTAGGGCATGCATCAAACTTTCTAAGCTTCATTGCCATTGGCCGGATCAGCTTCTTGGCCCGATAAGTATTGGCGGGCACCTTGTTAGCCGTTGGGTACGTGGTGGCAAGGTAGCTTAACAACTCATTGAAGCTAGTGTCAGACCAACCATGACGAGCCTTCAATATCAACATATGGAGGTTAAAACAGAGCGCCGTGCACTCCTTCAGACAATCGTCGCCGTCCTTATAGAGAGGATCAACTGCCGCCTGCTTCAACTCTCTGAAATTCTCCAACCACTTTGGGCAACCCAACACAACGTCGTCTTCATCGAAGTGTTTGACTAGATCTTCAACAAGCTGCACATCCTTGGGTTGGCTCACAGTATCCTAACCATCCCCACCGTCACCGGCTTCGTCGGCCATGTCTTGCATTAGATCATCCACCATGATGTAATCACGACAACTGTTGTCACTGTCGGCTGGCGCAGCTGCTGCTGAAGATGATGAGGAGCTGGGTGCTCCTAAAGGATCTTTATTCACCAGTGGTGCTGTCATCGTCGGCGTCGAAGAGCTCACTCCAGATGCACCGCCACTCGCACCAACTCTTTCATCATGAAATGTCCAGACTGTGTAGCCCTCGACGAAACCATACATGATCAAATGAGTTTGCACCTCGCTATCTCAGTGGGCTTTCAGGTTCTTGCAATGAGAACATGGACATATGGTTGTCATCCGCTTCAGTCTCTCACGTGAGCTTTACCAGCAGCAATAAACTTCCTTAATTCAAAGAGGTACCGTGGATCATTCACTCTATCGATCCGGCACATCCATTCTGACCTATCCATCATACCTGCGAACATTATCCATCACAATCAACATTAAATAAAGAAGAATTAGGAGAAATTGATGATTTTTACGTCCAAAATCATGAAAAAGAGAGGAAATAACGATGTGAAAGATGAAGCATGCATCTATGATGAATCTAAAGTTAAAGAAATACATGACATCATTTTTTCCATTAAAATTGATCTAGATCTAGATCTAGATCTAGAGAGAACTCTAGGTGATGGAAATAGAGAGAGAGAGGATGGAAGGAGAGAGGGAGAGCCTTTATGAACCTCTTATGATGTCCTCCTCCCTCAAATCCAAGCCCTTCAACTCAAATCAAAAGTTTCCTCAAATTTTAGGGCAAAGCCTCCCCCATGAGTTTGAGAGAGGAAGACCCGTGGAGAAGATGAAAGGGTGGTGCTGTGTATTTGTACAGGCTTTACCGTGGCGGGCAAGATAAAGCACCCGCCTCGGTAAAACAACTCTTTACCACGGTGGGCAGTTTAAGAGCCCGCCACGGTAAATCGTATTAACCGCGGCGGGCGATTCATACCGCCTGCCACGGTAAATAATGATTTTCTACAGCGGGCAAGTAAGGTGGCCCGCCACGGTAAACTCTTTTAACGCAGCGGGCGCCTCGGTGGCCGGCCTCGGTGGCCGGCCACCGGTTAACCGTGGCGGGCAAAAGAGGTGCCCGCCACGGAGCCCATTTTGACCACGCTGCGCAAATTGATTCCTGTAGTAGTGTCAACTTGTGATACTATCATTTTTATTACACTAGGGGTAACAATCCTAAGACTTATCTTCAGATTACGCAAGAAGGTGATGAGGAATAGTTCTAAAAGCAAATCAAATCAAGGAGTGAAGATAAGAACAAAGGCTTTAAAATAAGCACCAAGGTAGAGATGAATAGCAAGGGTAGAGATATAGTAGAGAAGAAAATATCAAGGTTCATAGAGCAAGGGTTTTTGTAGTAATTTCTAAACCTTAGAACGACCAGTTTCTACTAGGCTTGCGTCCTACAGTCAGCATTGCTCTGATACCACTTTGTAGCACCTGGTTTTAAGAACAAAACCAGATACACACCATATATGAGCCCAGAAAGTCAAATCTCACATATAGCTACAAATAAGGGTAATATCAATAGACAATGCTCAATATATAACGTACTTAGTACAAAGAATATAACCTCAGAGTACAGACAGCGGAAAAACAACTCCGATCTTTAGGTGAAGACTCCAATTCATAGGGACAACTGACTGGTCGATCACAAGCCTAATTCCTCAAAACTCTAGCAATCTGGTACCCATCCGGGATTTTTCCAAAGATTTAAAAAGTAAAGCAAGCGTAAGTACATGTCGTACTCAACAAATATAACATGGGGTTCATGAGGCTCAAAAGGCTGACACTGGTTTAACTGCGATTAGCTTTTAATGAGTCATGATTTTAGCAATTGAGTAGCAACAAGTTCATCCACAAGCCCATATAAACACATGATCAGGTAAACATGAATAATGAATAGCATAAATAGTATTCATTAGTGAGCATCATTTTCATCAGTATCATCAGTGTTCATCATCATTAACCATTAATGATCATCTATTCCATAAGGGTTCCAAGCCCGCTCGTGACCGTGAGCACGGCTGATATACCAGTTTTACACTCTGCAGAGGTTGTACACTTTCACTGTGAGTCGTGATTTACCCTTTCGCCCGAGGTAGCTAATCTCTTGACCCACTTCCAAGGAAGGTCGGTAGGGTTCACTATGAAGCCTTTTCAAAGGTTCGTCTAACAAGTTAGGGCCATTAGATTCACTCAGCAAACAGATGTAGAGCCCCTCTTCCCGATGACACAATGACATGCAGCCTATACACAAGGGGACAGATGCCGCACTATACCCGATTCGGCAAGCCATTCTTACGCCAATAAAGATAACCACTAACAAGCTAGAAAAGGTCCTCATACTGAGCTAAAGCCAGAGCCATATAGCCCTCATAGCTGTACTGTAAGTCCCAGATGATCACTTACAGATAAGTCCTTAGGGAGAGGAATCTAGAGCACCATAAAAATAGCCCAATGCTCTAGCCCCCTGATTCCAAGTTGCTAAAAAACATCTTTTAGTGTTTATTGCATATACCATTAGTCAAGTTACAAGATCATGGTTGTAGTTGAGCACTGACATCATACTACCCAATGCAGTAACCCAAAGGTATCAAGAAACAAGGTACTAGGAAATTCTTAGTGGCAGTCAAGGTAGACACATGCAGTATGAATTAAATGATTAAATGTATATAGGACAACAAGGAAGATCCTATGCTATACTTGCCTTAAACACCGATGCTTCGGTAAGCTTTAATCTTCAACGTTCTTCTTCTTCTTCTTCTTAATCACCACATATATCTCACCGATGTCTTGCATAATAATAACCACGAGTAGTACTATATTAAAAATTAGCTAGGAGATATATACTGGATTTCAATACTAGGAACAAAGAAGGAAAGTGCATGACACTGCACAATTTCTCCTTCAGTTTCGTGCATGTTCAAACATCAGAGGATGCACCGTGTACCTCTGTACGTGTCACACGTTGTTTTATTAATTTGGTGGCGAAAATATCAGAATTGAGGTATGTAAATGCATGCTAGATGGATGACGACCAAGTAATCCAAGTTTTTTTTTTTAATTTGCACGCAGGAACCTAGCTATCCAGAAAATACAATGTAATTATCTCACCATTAACGCATCGTCGGCAAGAGCAAATTTAGGAACAATGTATATGTGATCGCAATGAACAATACAGAAAGAAATGGATAACAGATCTAGGAGGACCAGAGAAACACGGTTTGTGTCGTCGACGTGCTTACAAACCGACCTACGGCGCATACGTGTCGGTGATGAGCGAAGGATCATTGAAAATAGCACGGCATTGCATGCAAGAGAGAAGACTAATTAAGTTACTTACTCCTAGAAATCGAGCTGCATACTCGCTAGCTTCATGGAGAAGCGAATGAATGGCGACACGTAATTAAGCCTGCATGCCGATAGACGCGCTCATGCATGCATACTACAGTAGCTAGCTAGAACACGGAAGATAAGGCTTCCAGGATTCTACCATGGAACTTCCGTGATTCTACCAAACCCAAATGCTATATAAGCTAGCCCAGGCATCTGAATAGCGTCCAGTACTACTGCCTCATCAAAATCAAAGGAAACACGATCGATCAAGGCAAGAGCAAGGAGTGCGAGATCACACACCTGAAGTTTCAGCTACTCGTAGGTAGCACTACCAGATTCAGGCGCTTTGCCGAGTGCCTAATGCACTCGGCAAAGACTATTTTGCCCTCGCCAAAGCCTTTGCCGAGTGCAGCACTCGGCAAAGAGCCTCCGGTAAAAAATCCGCCGGCAAAGAATTCTTTGCCGAGTGTGCCTTTTATCGGGCACCCGGCAAAGTCTTTGCCGAGTGCCCGACACTCGACAAAGTCTTTGCCGAGTGCCCGACACTCGGCAAAGTTGGAACCAAAAAAAATGGGGGAAAAAATGGAAAAAAAATGGAATTTTTTTAATCGGTGGAGGTCCCCACCGGCCAGCACCCGCCCATCTCCGGCATTTTTCGCGTAAATATCGCAGCAACGCGGCCGACCGGATTCGAACCCGCGCCCTCCCCCTACGCGCGAACCTCCTCTACCACTACACCACACTGTCACTTGTGTTTGGATTCTGTTTTAGTTCCCAATATATTATACTAAACCGAGTGTAAATTGCTTGTTTGAGGCCCTAAACGAATTCAAATAAAAATGTTGTAAACTACAAAGTTTCATAACTTTTTGAGATCTACACTTTTAGTTTAGGAAGTTTTTCCATCCGAAGCCGTTTACAAAATTTGAATTTCAAAATTTTGAAATTCAAACGCAGTTTTGCATGACAAGATGATTTCAAATAAAAAAGTTGCCAACTACAATGTTTCATAACTTTTCGAGATCTACAGAGTTTATTTTGGTTGTTTTTCCATCCGAGGTCGTTTGAAAAGTTCGAATTTTAAAATTTTGAAATTCAAACACAGTTTTGCATGACAAGATGATTTCAAATCAAAAAGTTGCCAATTACAAAGTTTCATAACTTTTTGAGATATACAAAGTTTATTTTGGTTGTTTCATCATCTGTTCATCCGACATGGTCGTTCTAACATTATTCACAAATCTTATATATCTCTCTTGTAGTTTCATAAACTACAAGAGAGATATGTTAGATTTGTGAACAAATTTACTTTCACTTTGTCATATGAAAAAAGACCAAAACAAACATTGTACATCTTGATAAGTTATACAACTTTGTAGTTGAAAACTTTTTCATTTGAATTAATTTACTGCTTGAAAATATGCTTTGAAATTTTCTTTGCCGAGTGTAAAAAAACACTTTGCCGAGTGCCCGAAAAACAACACTCGGCAAACCACTTGACACTCGGCAAAGAGTCGGTCTTTGGTAGTGAAAAGTGTCAAGCAACAGATTTTATATTTTTGTTAGCATCCATATGGTACTAGGACAAGCTCCAACAAATTTCATGAATATTGGATTCATAAATAATTTATAAATATTCATACAAGGATCCTAATTATAAAAGGAAAATCTATAACTAAAAATCTACTCATGCACTGACCCTCAAATTTTTACCGAAGCTTATACTTGTCAAGAACAGCTCACCACATAAATTTCATAATTTTTGGAGCACAGGAACTCTAGATATAAATTAAACAAGTTTACATACATTTAATAACACATTTCAAGTTTCATTTTAAATCTTCTAGAAACTCTACTACATATGCTAATATCATATTTTTCCTAAATACTACACTTCACCAAGACCCTAACAAAATTTGAACCACAAATTTTGGATCTCCCAAACTCTAGATATAAATTTTATAAAACAGCATGAAATCTGGAATTAAATGAGCTATCCTATTACTCTACAGTCGATGACAGGCGGGACACGCATAACAGTGGACCCCACACATCAGTGACACGAAATAGAGCAGGCGGTGCTGCTCGACATTGCGCGGCCATGGCTCGTCGACGGCGAGCTTCACTGGTGACGGCACCTACACTACGGTGACCTCCTCGACCTGGCGCACACGTTGGGCTATCTAGGCGGGCGGATCAACGGCGCGAAGGACGACGGCGGCGGCCATGGCGGCTCGGCGGAGCTGGACGACGGCGCTACACCGGCGGTGGCCACGGCGACTCAGGATAAAGCGCGGATGAGCATCTACTAACCAAGACAAACCTAACGCACAAGATCTCATAGCCAATGGTGGACGGAGGTGCTCCAGCCACGGTGACGGGCTCGGCGATGATACTCCGGCGAGGTCAAGCGCGGCATGGAGGCTTACCAGGCACGGTCAGCGAGCATGGGCGGATGCAGTGAGACTTGGGGATGGCAGTGGAGTGGCTGCGGTGACGGAGGAGCGGCGAGGGCGAGCTGGTGCCAGCAAGGGCGATGGCGGGAGTTCGGTGCTGCGGCGGCTGCTGTGGATGGCGGAGGAGGAAGCCGGGGAAAACAAAATGGGAGCGCGGGATGGATCGGGTGGGCGCTGGGGTGATAAAGGCACTCACTGGCCTAGCATGGCCACGCTGGGCAGGGCGCCGGTGACGCGCGGCTTGCCTCGGCTCCACACGGCGCGCGAGCTCTGCTGACGGTCGGTCACTGTAGCAGTTCGATTCAGTCATCCATCAGCGTTCGCGAGTTGTCTGACAGCGTGAATTGGCGGCGCTTGATCTCCCAAACCTAGAGGAATTAGTGCCAATGATCTAAATCAAACTTGTAGCTCTATGTGCCAGCTTCAATTGTTCTTAAAGGATCATGTGCTAACTCTCAACCAAACTCGAGTTATGTCTTCCCAAAGTAGGGCTGTCAGCACTGTGAGGGTTTAAAAGTTAGAAAAATTTGTTAAGTACTGAAATCAGTGATTTGATGATTTTTGTGAGCCTAATTCAAGCATGTTAGGAGCTAAACTAGTCAATGACCCAAAAATAAAAGTTGTTCCTCTTGCCAAATACTACAACTTTGCTTTAGTGACCACTTCCATGGAAGGTCTCTAGCACATAGTTCAAACTTGGTCAAACATGCTACATTCAATGATGGTATACATTCAAACTATGGCTTAGTTACCAAATTGCCCCTAACCATGAATACCAAAGTTGTTCATAATGATCTTTTAAACATGTTTAAGCTATTTGCAAGGTCACACAATCATTTCATGCATTGGTCACACATAGGGCTATCCAGGTCAACACATGTAACATCACTTAAGTGCTTGATCATGAAAGGTGACCTTCATGAACAATGTTCCATTTGTTAACCTAAGTGTAGCTAATATGTTTTAGTGACTCACATAAACCATTTACATGTATTCACTCATGATCATATGCATATATACAAGGAAACATGAAATAACAAGCAATGTTGCATATGTTTCAATTGTAAAAGCTTAATTATGGATGCTTGATGCTCATGCTCATGCTATGCAAGTCAATTTATGCAAGGCTAACACCTAGGGTGTTATAGCCCCTCCCCCTTATAAAAATCTTGTTTCGAGATTTGCAAGACCTACCATTCTTGGCAAAAGGCGGGATAAACCTCTCGTAAATAATCCTCTCGTTCCCACGTAGCATCTTGTTCACTGTGATTGTTCCACACCACCTTATAGAACTTAATGATCTTACTCCGTGTCACTCTTTCCATCTCTTCTAACACTCAGACTGGCTTTTCTTCATAAGTCAAATCCGATTGAAGCTGTATGTTGGTGGGTGCAATAGCTTCTTCAGGTACACAAAGACATTTCTTCAACTGAGAAACATGGAAGACCTCAAATATTGCACTCATCTCTGGTGGGAGTTGTAACTTATAAGCAACATTCCCCTTTTGTTCCAGAATCTTGTATGGCCCTACATATCTAGGCGAAAGCTTCTTTTTTATTCCAAATCTCTTCACCCCTTTCATGGGTGATACTTTCAAGTATACATAGTCACCCACTTCAAAAGTCAGTGGTCTTCTTCTTTTATCAGCATAACTCTTTTGTCTCGATTGAGCTGTCTTCATATGCTATTAGATAACACGCACTTGCTCTTCAGCTTCATTGACAAAGTCAATACCAAAGTATCTCCTTTCACCGGGCTCAATCCAATTCAACGGAGTTCTACATTTTCTACCGTACAAGGCTTCAAATGGAGCCATCTTGATACTTGCTTGATAATTGTTGTTATAGGAGAACTCAGCTAAAGGTAACCATTTCTCCCATGAACCTTTGGAAGATATAACACAAGCTCTTAGCAAATCTTCTAAGATTTGGTTCACTCGCTCCGTCTGTCCTGAAGTTTGCGGATGGTATGCCGAACTTCTGATCAATTTAGTTCCCAAAGCTTGGTGCAAGTGCTCCCAGAAACGAGCTATGAACTGTGGTCCTCGATCTGAGATTATAGTCCTGGGTACTCCATGTAGTCTCATGATCTGAGAAACATATAGCTCAGCGTACTTCCCCATGTGATACCTTGTGTTCACTGGTATAAAATGGGCTGACTTGGTGAGACGATCTACAATGACCCATATTGAATCATGACCTTGCTGTGTCATTGGAAGGCCTATGATAAAGTCCATACTGATTTCTTCCCATTTCCAACCTAGAATCGGCAATGGCTGAAGTAATCCGGCAGATTTCATATGAATATCTTTTACTATACTGCAGTTATCGCATCTAGCGACATAGGCTGCGATCTCTTTCTTCATCTTAGTCCACCAAAAATGGGTTTTCAAATCTTGATACATCTTACTACTACCCAGATGGATAGACAATTTGGATGCATGAGCTTCATCTAGAATTTGATTTCTAAGTTCGCGGTCCTTCGGTACCACAAGTCAGTTCTCAAACCATAGTACACCTCTTTCGTCCAATCTGAAATGCTTGGTTTCTTGCTCTAGCATCTTTCTCTTGATGTGACTTATACCTACATCTATTTTCTATAGTTCTATGATTTTGCTCTCTAGTGAACAACTGATCATGATATTGTGCAGTACAGCAAGATGTAACAAATTGAATCCCTCTTCCAATAATGCTTCCATAGTGTTGCAATGAGACTTTCGACTGAGTGCATCTGCTACTACATTAGCTTTTCCCAGATGGTAGTGCACTTCCAAATTGTAGTCCTTAATCAGCTCTAGCCATCTTCGCTGTCTCATGTTTAGCTCTGGTTGGGTAAAGATATACTTGAGACTTTTGTGGTCAGTATATATATGACATACATTGCCCAACAAATAATGTCTCCATATCTTTAATGCATGAACAACTGCTGCAAGTTCTAAATCATGTGTAGGGTAGTTGACTTCATGCTTTCTCAACTGCCGAGAAGCATATGCAATAACTCTTCCTTCTTGCATAAGCACACACCCCAAACCTATTCCCGATGCATCACAAAATACATCGAAAGGCTTCTCAATGTCGGGTTGTGCTAGAACAGGCGCTGTAGTTAACAGAGTTCTGAGGGTGTGAAAAGTTGCTTCACATTCTGGTGTCCATTTGTACTTCTCATCTTTCTGAAGTAGTCTGGTCATGGGCTTAGCTATCTTTGAGAAATCTAGAATGAAACGACGATAATATCCTGCTAACCTTAGAAAACTCCGAACTTCATGAACCAAAGTCAGGGCTTTCCAATCCATGACCTCTTATACTTTTGATGGGTCTATAGAGATTCCATCTCTTGATAAGATATGACCTAAGAAAGGTACTTTGCTCAACCAAAATTCACACTTGCTAAACTTTTCATATAACTTGTGCTCCCTCAGTCTAGATAGGACAATCCTCAGATGCTCTTCATGATCTGACTCATTTTTCGAATAAATCAATATATCATCGATAAACACGACCATGAACTTGTCAAGCTTGGGCATGAATACCGAATTCATCAGGTACATGAAGTAGGCAGGAGCATTCGTTAGTCCAAAAGACATAACCAAATACTCATATAGGCCGTACCTAGTGGAGAAAGCAGTTTTAGGTATGTCCTCTGGCCTAATCTTTATCTGATGATAGCCTGATCTCAAGTCAATCTTGGAGAATACCTTTGCCTTTGCCAACTGATCGAACAAGATGTCGATGCGAGGCAACAGGTACTTGTTCTTGATGGTCACAGCATTGAGTGGTCTGTAATCTACACACATTCTCAAGGATTTGTCCTTCTTTTTCACAAACAATGCTGGACATCCCCACGAAGATGAACTAGGTTGAATAAGACCCTTGTCCAATAGATCCTATAACTGAATCTTAAGTTCTGCTAACTCATTTGGTGGCATTCTATAGGGCCTTCTTGAGATGGGTGCCGTACTTGGCACTAACTCAATCTCAAATTCCACATCCCTATTAGGTGGCAAACCTGGTAACTCCTCTGGAAATACATCCAAAAACTCACAAACCATAGGGATATCACAAAGGGTAGTGGTTTGGATAGCACAAGCTAAGTGTTGGAGTTCGAAGTTGCGGGGAGTGGTACTAGAAAATCATTCCTTCCCTTGGGTTCTCTCAACATAACAGTATGAGTGCTAGTGTCAATGAGAACACCATGATCCTTCATCCAATTCATGCCTAAGATTACACTTATTGATAACCCGGACAATATTATCAAATCTGTTGTGTACTCCCTCCCTTGTATAGAGATGAGCACATTTTTGACTATCTTATTTGTAGAAATAGTAGCCCCTGCTGAACTTATATTATAACCCCCTTGCTTACTTCAATTATTTCCTGATCATGTCTAGATGCAAATGCTTGACTCATAAATGAATGAGAAGCTCCCGAATCAAATAAAACAACAGCAAGATGCTTATTGACAAGAAACATACTAGCTGTGACAACTTCTCCTGTGGGCACTTCCTCAACCGCTGTATAATGCACGTATCCAGGATGTGCCCTTGAGTTCGCCTACCTCTAATTGTTCTGATTCGGATTGCCATTCTTCTTCGGGTGGGGGCATTCCTTGGCCTAGTGACCTACTTGATTGCAGTTGAAACAGGGTTGATTACTCCTAAGTCCTATGGAGCTTCCCTGACTGCCATTTCCTTTTGGTAAGGCAATAGTGAATGCCTTACAAAATGCTTTCTGAGGCCTGCCATTTTGAGCTTTTGGTGGTGGAGGCCTAAACTTGGGTGTAGGTGGGCGGAACTATGGCCTAGCTGTGATAGGAGCTATAGACTGTGAAGATCCGGAGGCACCTGCCTCAAATGCCCTCTTGCGACCCTTAGCCATCGCATGCATGTTGTTATGATTTTCCTGGGTTAGAGCATCACTAATAAACTCGTTATAGGTGGTGCACTTGGAATTTGCCATGGTCTTCATCAGTTTGGTGCCCAGACCCCGCTTGAAGCTCTCTATCTTCTTCTCCTCGGTATCCACAAAACCTAGAGCATACCTAGATAGGTTATTGAATGCGTGCATATATTCTGTGAGGGTCTTTGTCCCTTGGGTGAGCCTCATAAACTCAGCCGCCTTCATGCGCATTAGGCCTGGGGGAATGTGATGCCCCTGAAATGCCAACTTGAACTGTTCCCATGTTACTCGTGCATTAGCAGGTAGAGAGGACAAGAAATGTGTCCACCAAATCCCTGCCGGTCCTTGCAACTGGTGAGAAGCATACTCAGCCTTCAGATGCTCGGTGACCCTTAGCAGACGAAACTTCTGCTCAATGGTGTTGAGCCACTTGTTCACCTGTAGTGGTTCTTCTGCCACCTTGAAGATAGGAGGCTTCGTATCCAGAAATTCCTTGAAGGTACTGTGCTGATTGGGCTTGGGTCCTTGTTGCTGCGGGTGGCCACGAGCTGTGTTCTGCGCGATGAGGCGTAGAGCTTCCTCCATAGTTCTTTGGCTTCCCAAAAATTGGGCAAAGAACTCCTAAGCAGACGGCGGCGGTGGTGGTGGTAAGTCATCACCATTGCCCTCATGACTGCTGCTAGCTCCTGCATGGGTGCGCATCATCCGCGAGGTTGCAACAATAAGCAATTATTGGACAATGTCAAGAGATTGCAGATGAATTATGTAATCATGCCAAACTGAAATTACTGGAGAGAATCTCAATTTCATACAATAAAAATAGAGGCATAATAATTCATTCTTGCAATATGACACCACCAATTTGATCACTTATCGTGCTCGCAGCGTGTTAACATACTAGTCACTAGGCGACTCTAATCTTCATTAAGATCGCTGTCGAGGTCGGAGATAGGATCATCCTCATTCTCTGGCTCCACTTCTTCCTTGTCCCAGTCGTCATCTTCTA
>NW_027098376.1:0-120000 GCF_019320115.1 Miscanthus floridulus | reverse complement strand
GTAACATTTCTGGATCTTTGTCTTCCTTACTAAGGATCGGGTGCAGTTGGTTGTTCAAATTATGCACCTCATGCTAAAAACCCATCACTACATGCTGGGCCCGTGCAAGCTGCTGGCTCAAGTCCCTTCATTCTGGTGATAGAGGGGCGGTTCATGGTACCCCACAAAGTGCAAAACTCTCCACAGCAGAGTAGGAGTTCCAAAAATTATCAGGAACTTCTCACATCCAACTGGTGCTGCCATCAGTACTATCAACATGTACACTTTTGTGAGATAAGGCCATAATGGATAAGAGTTACATAACCGAGTAAGAAATTTATAAGGGAAGGAACAATGTAATTATTTGAATGATAATTATCATGATGCATGCACATTCTGTACGTCCTTACAAACTTAGGAAAATTTTATTTCTAACGGTAGACACGGTGGCATACATACGTTCTCTCATATATAGCGTAACTAGTCGAGCTACACATTTCGTTGTTAGTGTACCTATGTAAGGAAAATGGACCCTTGGCCCATTTACTTTGAATTTTGGTGTTTGATGACCAACATAACCAAATTGTACTAATGAACTTGCAAGTGATTGTTTTGTAGTTCAATAGGATGCAAGACATGACTTGGATGAAGGCGACGTGATGATCCGATGATCAGCACCATAAGCAAGACCCTAGGAGCACAAGAGAAGACCAAAGATATCAAGCAAAGTCCAAGCATGAAGATAGGAACCAAGCCGTACGCAAAATCGTGAAGAAACGAGCTCACAGAAGTGACCGGTCGCTGGACCAGACGCTGGAAGAAAGTGATCGGACACTCAGATCAAGAGGCTCGGCAACAGGCATGACCGGACGCTGGACCGGATGCTGGCGGCAGATCGACCGGACATAGGATAGTAGAGTCTAGTCGAGTATAGAGAGGTTCCAGAGTGGTGAAACTGTGACCGGACGCGTCCGGTGGCAGGTGACCAGACGCTGGCAGCGTCCGATCAGTTGATCGCGGCTCCAACGGTCGGGATGATTGGACGCGTCCGATCAGGATGATTTCAGCATCCGGTCAGTAGCAGAAAAGCGAGACTTCGTCTCCAATAGCTACTTTCTTAGTGGGGCTTATAAATACAACCCCTAACCGGCCATTTGAGGTGAGTGGAGCTGAGAAAATATACCAAGGGTGTTGATGCACCATTTCAGTTATCTCCACTTGTATAGTGCTTAGTGTTTCATTAGGTGATTAGCGTAGGTGCTTTGCGAAGTGCTTAGGTTGATTAGACCACCGCTTATGTGCTTGCTCTAGGTTTAGGCCTAGTGTTTAGTGAGGTTTGCACACCTCTTATCACTTGGTGCTTGCGAGCACCATTGTTGTACATCGGAGGGGCTTGAAGTCTTGCGAGATCACACCAACCACGTTTGTGGTGTGGCCGCCATCGTGTGCCAGAGGGAACAATGCCCATGGCGTTTTGGCCGGAAGCTTGATAGTGAAGATGGCGGGGAGCATCTGGGAGAGGCTTGCCGAAAGGCACGTTGGAGACCCACTTGCGCGTGGGGAAGGCCCGAGGCTATCCATGGAGTTACTCGATCGGGAGCTTGGCCCTTGCGAGGGATTCCTTGCGAGGGGCTCCAACGAGGACTAGGGGGAAGCTTGCGTGCTTCTCGATACCTCAGTAAAAATACCAGAGTCGTCGATGGGAGTTTGCATATCTCTACCTTGCTCTTTAGCTTCCGTATTTACATTGATCACATTACTCCTTTTGCGGTAGAGATTGCAACACATTAGCAAAACCATAGTAGCACATTTAGATAGTTTATCTTTTGCATAGGTTTTGCTAGGGTTAGAAAAAGATGCCATAGTTTAGAGTTAGACTTTTAAGTTGCCTAATTCACCCCCCCCTCTTAGGCATCACGGTCCCTTCAATTGGTATCAGAGCCGGTTGGCTCAATTTGGACCTTTGGCTTAACCGCCGTTGAGCCGACGCCATTTAGAGTGGTTGGGATGGATACCTCTAGGCCTCCACACTTTGATGGCACTAACTTTCCTTATTATAAGGCTAGAATGGCTTGCCACCTTGAGGCAGTTGATTTGGGTGTATGGAGAGTCACTCGTGACGGGATGAAACCCATCAAGAATCCCGAAAAACCCACAAAGAGTGATGAAAAAGAAATGCATTTCAATGCTAGAGCTAAGAATTGCTTGTTTGAATCATTTAGCATGTATGTGTTTAACCAAGTATTCACTTTAAATACGGCACATGAAATTTGGTTAAAGCTCCAAGAGCTCCATGATGGCACAAGTATTGTCCATGAGCAAAAACATTGTCTAGCTAAACAAAATTATGATTCCTTTACAATGAATGATGATGAGCTTGTTCGTGATATGTATTCTCGTTTGAATCTAATTATCAATGAGCTCCATTCAATAGGATTGATAAAGCTAGATGATGCGGACATCGTGAGGAAGATCATCTCCGTGCTACCACAAAAGAAATATGCAAGCATCATCACCATCCTTCACAACATGGAGGACTTGAGCACCATGACCCCGGGCATAGTTATTGGCAAGTTAGTGGCATTTGAAATGTAACGTAAGATGGGTTAAGAAGAAGCTTCTTCATCAAGCAAAGGCAAAGCTCTTGCATGTAGCGAGAAAAAGAAGATGAAGGGGAAGCAAGTTGAGACAAGCTCAAGCTCAAGCTCCTCAAGTGAAGATGAAGAAGAAGATGAGGACGATGATGATGATGATGAAGATTCAAGTGATGATGATCAATCTTCCTCCTCCACCTCCGACCTTGATGAAGAATCAATCAAATTAATCAACAAGGTGGAGAAGATGATCCAAAGGCTCAATGTCAAGGGTGTGCCCATCCAAATTCAAGATCTCATTTTCACCAATCAAAGAAATGAGCAAAGAAAGAGAGGATGCTATGGATGCGGTGAATTGGGGCACTTTGTGGAAGTTTGTCCAAACAAGCCCACACCCAAGACAAAGAAGAAGGCATGCAAGAACCAAGCTCTCACCTCAATAAGATCATGGGATGATTCTTCAAGTGAAGAAGAACACCATCACAAGAGGCGAGGCCGCAAGCACTCATCATCAAGCTCTTCACATGTGTGCCTTATGGCACAAGGTAACGAAAGCTCATCCTCTAGTGAGAGTGATAGTGATGATGATTTGCCTTCTTATGATAAAATTGTGCAACAAAATCTTAAATATGCTAAAATTTGCACTAGTCAACAAAAGAAGCTCAAAAGTTTAAAAGAAAAGCTAGATAGTTCACAAGAAGCACACAAACCTTTGCTTGAACAATATGAGAACTTTGCTAATCTCAATGTTGAACTATCTACTAAAATTGAGCTACTTAAGGCTAGTGCAACAACAAATGAATGCACAATCAATGATGAGCAACTTGTAAAGAAAAATGAAAAACTAAAAGAAAAGTTAGCTAGCTCACAAAATGCTTATAAAAGTTTGCTTGCAAAAATGGAAACCATGTGCAAACATTATGATGAACTAACTAATAAAGTTGCTAATCTTGAAGCCGTTAGTACAACCCCCACCAAGGCATCTAAAAAGAAAAGTTCTATCTTTAACATGTCTAAAATGGATGCCTCTACTTCTTATAATGATTTATGTTTAGACTCACCTTTGTGCAACCAAGTTTGTGTTGAGAAAGTTGTTGTAGATACATGCACACAAGAGGTTGCAAAGGAGAATGAGCAACTCAAGCAAGAAGTAGCTCGGCTCACCAAAGACTTGACTCAAGTGAAAGGCAAGTCGAAGCAAACCCAACTTCATCAAGATAACACCATCAAGGGAGTGAAGAAGCTTCATGAAGGACAAACCGTGGTTTGCTATGTGTGCCACAAGGAAGGTCACAAGTCCTATGAGTGCAGGGTGAAGAATGGGGGAGGAGCAAAGAAGAAAGAGAAGAAGCAAACAAGCAAGCTTTCCAACACCTACACCAACAAGGTGAACAAGAAGGCCTCCACACCTTATCTCTTGAAGAAGAAGAAAAATGACAAGGTGGTGGCCATCAAGGTAAACAAGCAAGCCAATAATGGGGTCAAACATTTTTGGGTGCCAAAAGAAATAATTTCCAACATGAAGAGCACCAAGAAGGTTTGGATCCTGAAAGGGAAGTGAGAAGTCCAATGGACTTCGGGGAATTTGGAGACTTGGCAAAGTATGGATACATTTCATGGGGTGCATCATGATGGACAAAATCATTGCCAAGTGGGTTAGTTAATACTATGGACCCAAATTCCCCTTCCCATGTTAGGTAACTAGATGTTATTACTTTTAATTGGTACTCCTTTCAATTGGTATTTCTTACAAATTGGCATCTTTATGCATACTAGTTACTCTTCATGCCTATGTTTGCATTTGCATGCTTATATCTTTTGTCATGCATACATTAGGTATATCTTATGGTAGGCTTGCTCGGTTTCACTCTTAACCCTTGGAGCAAATCTACATGGTTTAAAATTGTTTAGGAGCACGGCACATAGCTTGTCTTACAATTGTTCATCTAATATGTGCCAAAGTCCAAATTGTAGATAATCTTTCCTGAATATCATCTTTGAAAATGATTCTCACATTATTGAGATGTCATCTTTCAAGTGGTATTTTGATTCTAAAATCAATGTGCATGATTCCTACATGTATTCCACACTTGTGTGCACACATTTAGGGGGAGGATTACTCTACAAGTTGGATGCTTTGAGACTAACACCTTTTCAAGCTTATCGTGTGTATAGTAGTCTCATTGCAAGGAAAATGGAGTCCCCGGAGTTAAGCATCATTCTTCAAATATCCACCACCAATTGCAAGTGGTAGAAATCAATTTGGTTTCCACATGTGGTATTTCTAAACCACTATCATCATGTTGATTTCATTTTGATATTTATATGCTTTCTCCATGCATTATATAGATTAAATTCCCTTGAGCAATAACTTGCTAATTGTGCATATACTTTGACTTCTATCATATGTATGCATATATTTAGGGGGAGCTTAATCTATATAATGTGAGAGGCAAAATTTGTGACCTATTTCACTCCACATACAAAGGATCACAAAGTTTGACCCTCCCTTGTGCTACTAATGTCTTCCTTTTCGGTGTTTGATTCCAAAGGGGGAGAATTTAGAGGACCAAAAGCAAGCATTAATAATTTACAAGTGGTAATGGTCCGAGAAAGGGAGGATAGTGGATTATGGATTGCCTATGTAATAGGGAGAATATGTAGGAAGCTAGGCGTAAATCCATAATGCCACATGAGGACATTTGCAAGGGCAAGATAAGTTTTTATGTAGTATCTTTTAGTTTTACAAGTAGTATCTTTTAGCATCATATAATCTTGCCCCTTGCATTGCATCCTAGCAAGTAGGTAGTTTTCAAATTTCAATTTTATTATTATTTGCTTGCTTTGGTCGTGTTGTCATCAATCACTAAAAAGGGGGAGATTGTAAGGAAAATGGACCCTTGGCCCATTTACTTTGGATTTTGGTGTTTGATGACCAACACAACCAAATTGTACTAATGAACTTGCAAGTGATTGTTTTATAGTTCAATAGGATGCAAGACGTGACTTGGATGAAGGCGACGTGATGATCTGATGATCAACACCATAAGCAAGACCCTAGGAGCACAAGAGAAGACCCAAGATATCAAGCAAAGTCCAAGCATGAAGATAGGAACCAAGCCGTACGCAAGATCGTGAAGAAACGAGTTCACCGAAGTGACCGGACGCTGGACCGGACGCTGGAAGAAAGTGACTGGACGCTTCGAAAGCAATGGAAAATATCACAAAATACCAAGAGCAAACCAAAAAGTGGAGAGATAGCTAGGTAGTCAGAAAGCTCATATGAGACGGAGACCTAGTCCTAAGAAGGAAACCTAATGCGGCTAGTGCGGGAAAGTTCCAACCAAAATGGGAAGGTCCATACACGGCGAATGCTGCCGGGAGATCAGGGTCGTTCTTCTTGACAGAAAGCGAAGGTAAAACAACCACCCATACCTGGAACATCGACAGTTTTCATAGGTTCTACATCTAAAATGTAAAAAGGTGGCATCCGTGGAACTATAAGCGAAGGTCACCGCACCTCCCCTAATTTTCATATTTTCTTTACATTTCATGCAAAAGGGCCTGGATTCTTTTCCTCAAAAAGGGGCTCCTAACGGAGGTGAGGTTTTAATGAGGCAGGACCCATGTAAAAACCTCTGAAAATATAAAGAGGAATTCCCCCAAGAATACCATGAAAAGCGAAGGTCGAAAGTGGCTAGCAATGGAGCCACAACATTCGACAACACAACAAAGAGGACCTTACTTTGCTTTAGCCAAAGGCTCAAAAGCAAGGAATGACCTCCATGGCTAAATTAGCCTGCAACCTTGACAAAGCCCTCTCCACATTCAGGCATCAAGGATCGATCAAAATGGCCAAAAAGGCCAAAAACCCTGACAAAGACCTACCTTTGCCCATAGGCATCGGGCAAGAAAAATGCATGGTGAAAACCTATCCTTATCAGGCACCAGATGACTATCAGGGATTAATAGCGAAAGTACAACAACAATAAAGGCCAAAGATATGCCAAGTACAAAGAAATCCATTTGTCCTATTGCGATTTCAAAACGTATCTAAGTAGTAAACATTGGCCAACCACCAAGATTTATTAAATCATATAAGTAGTAGACTATAAAATCCAATGCCTTACCCCAGCACTAGCCCCAGTCAGTGCATCTTCATAACCCTACATCCAGAAGAGTGCTAGGGGGGAAGCCAAACCAACCAAAAGCCGATATATTATAGAGCAAAGCAAGAGAAAAATGGAAGTTGGAGTTTCCTTAGGAAAGAGAGACCAGAAGGTATCGTGCAAAGACTCATAAATCCAGCAGCTCGCACACTCCGGCGAAGGCCTCGTTGAAGTTGTACGCATCTTCCACTTGGTGTTGTACAGCCTCCACAGGGCGTTGTATGACCACAGTCCAGCAGCAAGCAGTTAGTGTCAGAGATTGTAGGCGGATATCGCACGAAGGCTCATAACATCCCCCCACAAGCGAACACACCATCTGGCGCAACTCGGCATCAACCATGTTCGACGGGAGCGTAGCTACTCCAACATAGCCGAAGGCTAAAACAAAGCAATCTAGGCACCAGCAGAGACAATGTCCAAGAAATGCTTCTTCGACCTCCATTGCTTGCTCAAATTGCTCTGTGGCCTTCGAACAAGCATCAAGAATAAAGACTAGCACCTCTGATAAATGCTCAAATTATGCCAAAGCCTTGGCAACATCAACAAGATCAAATATGAGCACCTCAGCTTCTTTGCTGTGATGTGCTAGAGCATCCCTGTCAACTCCAAGCAAGCACAAAGACGGAGGCCAGATCGACAAAACAGACACTAAAGCCTCCACAAGGCGTGCAAGGTCAAAGACCAATACCTTAGCCTCTCCACGTGAGCACACAGACTCATACTCAACGACGACCTGAGAAAAGAATAGTAGAGGCAAGAGAGAGAAAGTAAGCCACAGAAAATGTAACCCTTCGGCTTAGCTAAAACTCATAGTAAGAATCTTTTATAAAAATAGGTGCATAGATAAAGAATCTAGGAAAAGTTCATTACAAAAGCAGATATGATTACAACAACAGTGCATTAGAAGCACAATAGTACAAAAGTCCGAAAGCAATAACAGAGCAAAGAAAAAAGGCATTAAGGCCTTCCAAGCAACAGTTACAAAGGGCATGAAGGCCAGTCCAACAAATCAACATGAAACTAAGGTTGAGGCCCTCGCCAGGCTAGCGACCTAGTAAACTCCCCATGTTCAGTATCAATATCATACTTCACAAAAGCAAACATGTCAAACAGAACGCCAGGGAAAAGCTTCCCGCCAATATTGCCATAGTTCACCGCTAACATAAATCCAGTCTTGATACATAGAAACAGGGGGCGCGTCCTGCACAGGCCCACCGGGAGACCTGCGCAGGACAAGTTCACAATTGAGACCTAAATATATATAAAAGGACGGGCATCTACAGCACACCGCCTTTGACCAAGCCTAAAAAACTAACTAAAACCTAGACACTACACCTCTGGGTCAGCAGGAGCTGGCGTAGGCTCTCGGGGCTTTGGGAGTTCGATAGTAGGGGATGGATCCTTCAGAGCCGGCACCTATATAGCTTGGGAAGATTGCGCCCCAGTAGCACCATGCGTAGCCTCCTTCTTCTACAACTCCCGCAAAACAATACAAAGTCATGAATGCAACAAACAAACAACAACAAACCTAAGTGAAAAACAATAATCTGACGAAAACCAACCTCAGCTTGGTGTGCCTCCGCCATCGAGCGAGCCTCCGCCCAGCCAAACTTCACCCAGAATGACTTCATGAAGTGACAAATAGATCTTCTCATAGCGCGGGAACTCACTCCGAGCTCAGCTAGGGCCTCAAGGTCTTTCTCCTACACGCCTTCGATGTGCCAGCAACCTTCCAACATCAGCATCTTGGAATGGTTGGTGGTAGAGGCTAGGGTTCCAAAGTTGATGGCGCCACCAACAAAGTGAGGCAGCTTCTCGAAGTTGGCCTTCATCCATGAAAAGATGTTGAATGCTGAAGGCTCGGAGGGCATCGAAGACATAGAGCCCCTGAATCATTCGTGGGCACCCACATAGAGCTCAGCTGTGGCCAATCCAGCAGCCTTAGCATCCTCAAGGCGTTTAGTTAATACATCCACTTGCACCTTCAAGGCAGCACCACACTCCCTCTCGGCATACACCTCCTTGCGAAAGATATCAGCCATCTCAATAGTCTTTAGGGCGCATTCCGCAGCCAATTCCATAGCAGCCTTCACGCCATCTGCCTCCTTGTTTAGCAAATCAACCCTCTTCTATAGCTCCTCCAACTCAGCATGGGCAGTGTGGAGGTCACCAACCTCCCCTACAAGCCGAGCCTTCTTGGCCTCAAGAGTTTCCACTTCTTTCTTCAAGGCCTCGATGGCCAGGTTGTGGTCGACCACCTCCTGCATACCACGCTCCTCGATGGCCTTCGAAAGATAGTGGCTCTGTCAAGACGAACATCAACCATAGCATAGTAGAGTAACAGTAGAGAAAATGAAAAAGAAGTGTACCACACACTGCTGCTCTAAGTTCATCCACAACAACTTGAAGTAGTCAACATTCTTCAAGTGGTGGCGAAGGCGGCCTAACATCAAATCAAGCATAAGAAATGTAAGACCAAAAGCAAGAAAACAAAAAATATAGAAAAGACAACCTCATGTATCATTGTAAATACCTTCAAGAACATCCGCCCACCCACTTATTGTGCTGTTGGAGGCACCTGGAACAACAACCAAACATCAGCAAAACTCAAATAAAATAAAGATAGTGCAGAAACAGAAAACAAGAAGTAAAAGCAAAAGCAAACCTTCGCCGCCATCCACGCCCAGACC
The DNA here is from genome assembly GCF_019320115.1 of Miscanthus floridulus. Classification (NCBI taxonomy): domain Eukaryota; kingdom Viridiplantae; phylum Streptophyta; class Magnoliopsida; order Poales; family Poaceae; genus Miscanthus; species Miscanthus floridulus. Next base: position 110,568 of record NW_027098376.1, on the reverse strand, counting down.
AGATGGGCGAGGAGTCGCGCCCACAAGGGGAGGCCATGGGGGTGCTCCCAAGACAATCTGGGCGAGGTCCACACCCAAAGGATCATTAGGGTTGTCGTCAGGGTTCTCGAGGGCCTTTGTCAAACTCGCTAGAAAAATCAAAATAAGTCCCGATAAAACTAAAAAACACAAACAGCAATGAAAAACAAAGCTAAAAGGCAACTCACCTAGCTGCAAAGGGCTCAGAACAAAATTTGAGCCACCAGCATCTCCGCATGATGACTTGTGGCCTGAAACCCCACGCTCTAGAATGGAGCAACTAGAGAACTCGCCTCCGCCTCGTCCATAGACACCTATACAAGACCAGTCGCAGGACGACGACGTTCAGTTTTAGCGGCCTCCTCTTCTCTCAGCGAAGAAACATCACCACTACTGGTACCTTTGCCCTCAGAACCGAAAGAATCATTGTCACAGAACCATCCAATTTATAAGAGCACAAGTACAATAGCAATCACCGAAGCGATCAAACCATCATACTTGAGCCCATATAAACCCGGTAGTCCAACGAAATTGCGGAGGATCTCAAACAACCAACATACAAACCAAGATCGAAGAGATTCAACATAACCAGCCACATGTTACATCATAGTTCAAAATATTTCTCATACATCAGAGTTCGAATAATTATTACAAACCAAGTTTGAAAGTAGCGGAAGCAAAGTAGTTGAACATCAACATCACATGTAGTTTAATACAAAGCCAGAGTCATAGTCATCTCCAACCAAAAGCACAAGGGTGATATGATATACAGAATGACCCTTGCCCAAGGTCCTAGTCCTCATCCACTGCAGGAGCAAGACAGTTCTTGCAGTAGCCATGATACATAACGTTATATGCAACAATGGGAATAAAACCTTGAGTACGAGAAGGTACTCATCTAGACTTACCCGTCCAACTAATATACTAAGACACCAAGGAGTATGCAAGGCTTTATAAGTAGAGCTGGTAGACATTGGTTGTAGAAAAAGCATAAGTTATCCAACATATCTTTAATTGTGAATCACCAGTTATTAATCCTATCTCATACTAGGTTAGCACTATCCTATGCCAACTCCATGCTATTGATGTTGAGTAGCACAATGATAGCTATGCGAACTTCATAGCAATGCCAACTCCATGCTAACTGAGTAGGTGCATATCTCTTCTCTATCTACTTACAAATTTCACACAATGCAATGTCTAAGCTACACATGACAGTTACAAGTTTACATCATAACTGAAGTTCTGCTTATCCAAATGCTGTGATCTTGGACTTTCTGGAAAGCTTGTAAAATTTTCTACAACTCTTATTTAATCACCAAAAGCTAATTCACAATCTATCCTAAACAAAACAGACAATCTATCCTGTGCTGTCCAGAAATTCCAGAGAACAAGCATTTCGGAAAACTAACTTTAAACAGCTATAACTCCTAAACCCTTTGGCCTATTGCCATGAAATTATAACACAAGATAGATGAAGAAGTTCTCTACAACTTTGTTATTAACCATTTCTACAGCAAGCATCATTTTGACTATGCAACATACCAAACCACAGAATCTATTCGAAAACACTTTACATTGAATTATAAAGCAACAATATTTTTACTACATATAAGCATTCAAAATTTGGCATCACCAAGTATACCAACAGTTCAAGCACATCAAATACACTCAAGAAAACATAATGGCCAAGCCCAAACTATTCATTTAAATGTCTTTATTAATTTAATTAGATAATTGGGGAAAATAACAAACACATACTAAATGTGCACAATAAATTCTCAGAAACTTACAGTGGCTTCCGAGTGCTACAAATAGACTATTGTAAAAGTTTCATGCCATTTGACCATGTATAACATCCTTTACAAAAATAACAAGCTAGCAAGGCCTATTTTAGTGAAAATAGTAAACCCTAAAGAAAAGTGTCAAACAACAGATTATATATTTTTCCTAGCTTCTTATTCATGCCATACTACTGTATAAAAATTTGCATATCAATATGTTACATATTTTTATCCCTACAATTTTCCTCAGAAAATACTATTTATTACTAGATAAATAGAAAGACCCTACTCCAAACAAGTTTACAGTAAGTTTATTATTTTTCCTAGCTAAATCATGTCAACACAAGTCCAACAAAATTGGAACCACAATTTTATGAGTTTTCTATATCAAGATATCTATTTTACAAGATTACTAACATTCAAAAAGTACTTATTTAAATACATTTTAATCACCAAGACAAATACCAGAAAATGTACATTTAATATTTTTATAAAAAAACTACACTTCCTAAGGATTACAACAAAATTTGGTTCACCAGAATTGGACCTATATAACTCCACTTATGATTTTCCAAAGGTGCATGCAAATCTTGAAATAAATGAACTATCTTTCTATTCCACAGTCGCTGACAGCAGGGGTCTACGAAACAGACGGGCCCACGTGTCAGTGAAAGAAAAATAGAGGAACAGCGCTGCTCGACGCGGATCGGCCGGACTTCATCGACGGCGAGCCTTTCTGGTGACGGCATCGATACTACAAGCATCCCCACGACATTGCGCACACGTTGAGCTACCTAGTTGGACCTATTGCCGGAGCTAACGACGATGGCGGCGACCATGGCGGCACGACAGAGCTGGTTGATTGCGAGGCGCTGGCGCTAGCCGTGATAGCACGACCTAGGGCTCGGCCAAGCTTCTACCGGCTATGGTGAAGCTAGCGCACACGCTATCGAGGTCATGCACGGCGACGGCGGGCACGACGACGGGCACGGCGGCGGAACACCAGTGAGGTCATGCACGGCGAGAAGACCTTACTGAGCGCTTCTAGCTAGCAATGCAGGTGCGGTGGTGTGGTGGAGTCAATATGGCGCTACTCTGGTGACGAATGCGCGACGTGGTGTGAGCTAGGGCCGGCAATGGCGATGGCGATGAGCTCGCGCTGCTATGGGTGAGCACGAAGGCGAAGGAGAAGGCGGGAAATGGAAATCCGAGCGCGGGGCATCACGGGCGAGCGCTGGGTCTTGAGTTGGTGCGCTGCAGCCCGATGTGGCCTGACCGAGCGTGCCAATGGTGATGCGTGGCCTCCACGCAGCATTCAAGTTCTGAAGCCGGTCGGCACTGTAGACGCGATGCAGTTCGGCCATTAGAGGCGATGCCCGAGCCTGACAGCGTGTTTTCGAGGTGATCAAACTCCTAATCCGTAGCTCATTAGCGCAAACAGTCTAAACCAATGTTAAAGCCCTATATACCATCTTGAACTTCTATTAAAGGATCAAGTTCTAATTCTCAACCAATACATAGTAAAATCATCCCAAATTCGAGCCAATCAAACTAGAAATCCGAAAAGACTTAGAAAATTTTCTAAGTGCTGGAAATTATGTCTTTCTGATTTTTGTGAGCTCAAAAAGACCAAGCTATGCACTGAATTAGCTCATGACCCAAAAATAAAAGTTGCCACTCTACTCAAATACTACAACTTTGCTTAGGGGTGCTTTACCATGCAAATTCTCTATGACATAGTTCAAACTAGGTCAAACATACAACTTAAATTAGATGTCATACACCATATCAATGACTTAGACTAAACTAGCCTTAGTCATGAGTACCAAAGTTGTTCCTTATGCTATTATAAACATGTTTAAGGTACTCCTAAGGTTCCACACACATTTCATACATTGGTTACATGTAAACCCTAACATAAGTAATGAAATTAAGTGATAACACATGCAATATAAGCCAACAAAAGGATAGTAATTGAGATGCTCATGCTCATGCATGCTCATGGATGCTTATGATCATGCAATGTCAAGGTTAAATGCATGCTTAACACCCAGGGTGTTACAGCCCTTCCCCCCCTAACAGAAATCTCGTCCCGAGATTGCATGACCTACAATTCCTCGTAGAAACTTGGATAAACCTCACGAAGATAATCCTCACGTTCCCATGTAGTGTCTTGCTCACTATGATTATTCCAAATCACCTTGTAGAACTTGATGACTTTGCTACGTGTCACTCTTTCCATTACTTCAAGCACTCGAATTGGTCTTTCTTCATAGGTCAAATCCGACTGAATCTTGATACTAGTGGGTTCAATTGCTTCCTCGGGCACACGAAGGCATTTCTTGAGTTGGGAGACATGAAAAACACTAAATATAACTTTCATTTCTGGAGGTAACTAGAGTTTGTAGGCTACTGGCCCTTTTCGTGCAATGATCTGGTATGGTCCAATATACCTAGGAGCAAGTTTTCGCTTCACTCCAAATCTTTGTACTCTCCTCATTGGGGATACCTTTAGATACACATAATCTCCAACTTAGAACACAATAGGATTTCTCCTCTTATCTGCATAACTCTTTTGTCTTGATTGAGCAGCCTCTATATGTTGTCGAATGAATTGGACTCATTCTTCAGCCTCTTTGACAAAGTCAATTCTATAATACCTTCTTTCACCAGGCTCAATCCAATTTAGAGGGGTCCTACACTTGCGACCATATAAAGCTTCAAACGGAGCCATCTTGATACTCTCTTGATAACTATTATTGTAGGAGAATTCAACCAAAGGTAACCAATCCTCCCATGAACCCTTGGAAGAAATCACACATGCTCTTAACATATCTTCCAAGATCTAATTCACACGTTCAGTTTGACCTATGGTCTAAGGGTGATAAGCAGAGCTACAAAACAATGTGGTACCTAAGTACTTGTGCAGATGTTCCCAAAAATGATTAACAAATTGGGTCCCATGATCTGATACAATACTCTTAGGTACACCATGCAATCTAACAATTTGCTCAATGTATAACTTTGCATATTGATGAGGTGTATACTTAACATTGACAGGAATAAAATGTGCAGACTTGGTGAGGCGGTCAACAATTACCCAAATAGAATCATTATCCTTTTGGGTATTTGGAAGTCCGACAATAAAACCCATACTAATGTCATCCCATTTCCAACTTGGAATGGACAGTGGCTAAAGTAACCCTGCTGGTTTCATATGAATGGCCTTAACTCGGCAACAATTATCACATCTAGCAACATATGCCGCAATTTCTTTCTTCATTTTTGTCCATCAAAACCTAGTCTTCAAATCTTGGTACATCTTGTTGCTACCCAGGTGAATTGATAGCTTGGAAGAATGAGCTTCCTCTAGGATTTGGTTCCTTAATTCCCTATCTTTCGGCACAACAAGCCGATCTTTAAACCATAGAACACCATTCTCATCCAATCGAAAATGCTCACTTTCTTCTTCTTTCATCTTTCTCTTGATATGGAATATACCAACATCAGTCTTTTGGAGCTCAATGATCTTTGACTCTAGAGAACAACTAACTGTGATATTATGTAGGACTGTCGGATGCAATAAGTTGAAACCATATTCCAACAAAGAATTTCCATGATACTTCTGACTTAAGGCATCAGCAACTACATCAACCTTGCCCGGATGATAATGCACTTCAAGGTTGTAATCCTTGATCAATTCTAACCATCTGCGCTGCCTCATGTTCAACTCAGGTTGAGTGAAAATGTACTTAAGGCTCTTGTGATCAGTATAGATGTGGCAAACATTACCAAGCAAGTAATGTCTCCAAATTTTAGAGCATGAACAACTGCTGCAAGCTCTAAATCATGTGTTGGATAGTTGACTTCATGCTTTCTCAACTGGCGTGAGGCATAAGCAATGACTCGGCCTTCCTGCATTAAAGCACACCCTAAACCGATAACTGGGGCATCACAAAATACATCAAATGGTTTCTCAATGTCAGGCTGTGCTAACACAGGAGCAGTAGTTAACAAAGTCCGCAAAGTGTGCAAAGCTGCTTCACACTCCGGTGTCCACACAAACCTCTCATCTTTCTGAAGTAACCTCATCATAGGTTTGGATATCTTGGAGAAATCTGGGATAAACCGACGATAGTATCCAGCTAAACCAAGAAAACTTCAAACTTCATGAACTGAGGTTGGGGCTTTCCAATCCATCACTTCTTGCACCTTGGATGGGTCTACAGAAATTCCATCCTCCAATAATACGTGACCTAGGAAAGGTACCTTCTTCAACCAAAACTCACATTTACTAAACTTTGCATACAACTTATGCTCTCTTAGTCTCGACAATACCACTCTCAAGTGCTCTTCATGTTCTTTTGCTGTCTCAGAATAAATCAAGATATCATCGATAAACACAACCATGAACTTGTCAAGTTTGGGCATGAACACCGAGTTCATCAAGTACATGAGTAGGTAGGAGCATTGGTCAATCCAAAACACATGACTAAATACTCATAAAGACCGTACCTAGTGAAAAAAGCCATCTTAGGTACGTCTTCTGGCCTAATCTTGATTTGGTGATAACCTGACCTCAAATCAATCTTAGAGAACACTTTTGTTTTTGACAATTGATCAAACAAGATATCAATGCGAGGCAAAGGATACTTGTTCTTGATAGTAACAGCATTGAGTGGTCGATAATCCACACACATCCGCAAAGACTTGTCCTTCTTTTTTACGAATATGGCTAGACAACCCCATGGTGACGAACTAGGGCGAATAAGACCCTTCTCTAAGAGTTCATGCAATTGAATCTTGAATTTTGCTAATTCATTGGGAGGCATTCTATATGGTCTTTGGGAAATAGGTGTGGTACCAGGTAACAACTCTATCTCTTTGTCCAATGGTAACCCTAGCAATTCATCAAGAAAGACATCTAGAAATTCACATACTACCGGAATATCAACAAGGGCCACAGGCTAGATAGCATTGGCCACATTATGGAGATTAAACTCCCTAGGAAGGGGTACTAGAAAAGCCTCATTATTCTTGGGATCCCTCAACATAATGGTTCTAGTCGAGGTATCAATAAGAACACCATGGTTCTTCATCCAATTCATCCCCAAGATCACATCAATACCCAATCTCAGTAATATCACTAAGTTTGCAGTATACTCCCATTCACTTATTTGGATGCGTACATCTCTAACTATCTGATTGGTAGAAATGTTACTCCCAGCTGCACTTATACAATACCCACCTTTGTCTATTATGATTATTTTCTGATCATACTTGGATGCAAAAGTTGGACTCATGAATGAATGCGAAGCTCCATAATCAAATAAAACAACTATAGGATGATGATTCATAAGAAACATACCAGCCGTGACTACTTCACTAGATGGAATCTCTTCCATGGTGGTATAGTGCACATGTCCCTGATGTCCATTTGAGTTGCCTAGCTTCTGATTGCTGTTCTTCTTGGGATAAGGGCAATTTCTTGCCTATGGCCCGTCTTGTTGTAGTTCCAGCATGGCATACTGCTAGGTGGAACATTGGAGCTACCTTGTCCAGTGCTACCCTTTGGTAGGGCAATGGAGTAGGCCTTGTGATAAACCTTCTAGTTCTGACTGGGCTGCGCCTTCTTCTGAGGTGGTCTATACTTTGGAGCGGGAGGGCGGAACTGGGGTCTCCCGACGGTAGGATCTTTGGACTAGGATAGACCTACTTCAAAAGCTCTCTTGCGATTCTTGGATGTTCTATAGATGTTGTTGTGATTCTCTTGGGTTAATGCATCACTAATAAACTCATTGAAAGTAGGACTTTTGTTGTTAGCAAGTGTCTTCATCAGTTTCGGGCTAAGTCCCCGCTTGAAACTGGCAATCTTTTTGGCATCTGTATCCATAAACTCTATGGCATACCATGACAAGTTGTTAAAGGCATGCAGATACTCAGTCAAAGTCTTAGTACCCTATGTCAGCCTCATGAATTCTATATGCTTCATACTCATCAGACCTAGGGGAATATAAGGCAAAGTGGATCTATGATGACTCCACCATATGCCCGCAGGCCTATCCAGCTGGTGCGATGCATATTCAGTCTTTAGGTGCTCGGTGAGCCTCAAAAGACGGAACTTCTGTTCAATTGTATTCAGCCACTCATCTGACTGCAATGGTTCTTCTGCTTCCTTAAAAACAAAAGGCTTGGTGTCAAGAAAGTCCTTGAAAGTACTAAACTGGTTAGGTTCAGGTTCTTGATGCTGGTCTCTTCCACGTCCTTGGCCAACATTCTGCGCGAGACTGCGCAGTACTTTTCCCATGGCACGTTGAGTCTCCATGAGTTGAGCCATCATCACTGCTGGGGTAGGATGCGGTGGTGGGGGAAGATCCTCATTGCCATTGCCATGGCCATCACTACCACTTGCATCATCACCAAAAGTTCCCCTACGAGTGCGCGTCATCTGCGAAATTGCAACAACAAGTGATTATTAGATGATGTCAAGAAATTGCTGAAGAATTGTATAATCATGCCATACTATAATTACTAGAGAGAATAGTAAATTCATACAATAATATAGAGGCACAATAATTCAATTCCACAATATAACATCACCAAATGATCACTTATCGTGCTCACAACGTGTTCCATACATGCCAAATTTTTATGTCAAACACAACTGGAAATCCATTAAACAGTGCAATTGTCACAAATAGTACATGCATAGTTCCAATCACAACACAAGGGTACATCATGAAATTGAGACATACATTATGAGTTCCTTACATAATGATCAAGAATAAAGAGCTAAGACATCAAGCTCGCTACTACTACAGCTAAGCTACTCCTGGGAGTGGTCGCTGTCGACGTCGGACACACCATCACCATGGTCGTCCTCCCAAGGCTCCACCTCTTCATCTTTGGGCTCTTCCTTAGCATCCATGCCCACGCCATCATCTTCGGCAATCAACACATTACACTCATCTTCCACCACTGGGCTGCAGGAATAATTGGGTTGATTATGTTGTTGAGGCGATGAACATCAATCTGAAGCTCGTCGATCTGGTGGATGAGCTTCTGCTCCCTTTGCTCAAACTCAGTGGCTTGCCTAGCAGTCTAGAATACTGTTCTAATCCTAGCTGCCTCTCTGTTTTTAGCAAGACGTATGACCTCATCCCTCTTAGCATGGATGCCCTATAATTCATCTCTAGCCGCATCTCTTTCTGCCACTGCACGGACAAACTACCCTCAATGAGCGTCTAAGGCTATCATCTAATTACCTATTTCATTCTGGGCTACCCTAACTGCCCTATGGTGCCTGCGCACACGTGCTCAGATCCTACGTTGTGCGGCCTATGCTCTTTGGAGCTCTAGCAAGCAGTTGATGTCGCTATCTTGGCATGAATAAAACATCCTCATGACTGCATACATAGCACTCATTGCAGCATTACTGCTTCCAGCTCTTTCATCCCTATCTCTGACTAAAGCATTACTGCCTTGTTGGGTCCAAGCAATCTGTGAGACATCCACATGGGGAAAAGATCCAACTGGCCTATTCACAAGCTCGTCCCCGAATTCCTGACAAATCTCACTGAGAACCTCAAAAGCTGCCACTTGGGCACCTTCCCATGGGCTCTATCCATCTAACTCTACACTCCATCCTTGCCACTGAGGATTGTCCTCATGGGCTGTGACAGTGACTCTCACATCATACCACCTCTGTCCTTTAGTTACTACTTCCCTCCAAAAGTATTGAGGCGGTTCTGCGTACCCGACAGAGTTCAGCACCCACCATAGTAAGGTGAGAGTTCCAAACAATGCCAGAAAAGTGTCGCTAGCAACATGGGCTCTTGGGGCTGCCATCTGTAACAAAAGGTTACACTTGAGTGAGACAACGCGATGATAGATATGAGTTACTTAACCATAAGATCATTTAAGGGGGAAACAATGTAGGAACATGAATGAATGGTGCATCATGATGTATGCTCATTCCGTACGTCCTCACAAACTTAGAAAAAAAATCCTAATGACATACGCGGTGGCATACATACGTTCTCTCAATATAATCGTAACTAAACAAACTACATGTTTCGTTGTTAGTATACCTACAGAGAATTCATTTTAGCCCAACCCAACAGATATAAGTACAGAAATGTAAGTCTGGGCTCTAGGTTGCAACTAAATACTTCCATATATGTATACCCATACATATACTTCTGTATCAAAGCTACCCGATGACAATTTATACCCACAATTAAATACACACCATACACACATGCAAGCATGCATATATAGCCGTATCAAAACTAGCTCTCCCCGACCGCACGCTTACATCTTGTGGTCATGCCGCTCATCAACTTACCTTCTTACCTTGGTGTAGAGGCATTTGATCCATGCATTACCATTCAAGTGAATGGCATCCATACAATAGCACGCCATATGGACAATGACAGTAAAACCCCCCATGTTAGTACTTAAATAGCCACCTAAAAGTCCTTAACTGGGCATAAAGGAGATGACCACTGTCACACTTTAGATTTTTGTAACACAAAACCTTTGTTTTTAAATACACATATGACAAGTTTAATGTTGAAACCTGGCTCTGATGCTAGCTGTCACAGAACCGTCCAATTTATAAGAGTACAAGTACAATAGCAATCACCAAAGCGATCAAACCGTCATACTTGAGCCCATATAAACCCGGTAGTCCAATGAAATCATGGATGATCTCAAACAACCAACATACAAACCAAGATCGTAGAGATTCAACATAACCAGCCACATGTTACATCACAGTTCACAAATATTTCTCATATATCAGAGTTCGAATAATTATTACAAACAAAGTTTGAAAGTAGCAGAAGCAAAGTAGTTGAACATCAACATCACACGTAGTTTAATACAAAGCCAGAGTCATAGTCATCTCCAACCAAAAGCACAAGGGTGAGATGATATATAGAATGACCCTTGCCCAAGGTCCTAGTCCTCATCCACTGTAGGAGCAAGACAGTTCTTGCAGTAGCCATGATACATAACGTTATCTGCAACAATGGGAATAAAACCCTGAGTACGAGAAGGTACTCAGCTAGACTTACCCATCCAACTAATATACTAAGACACCAAGGAGTATACAAGGCTTTATAAGTAGAGCTGGTAGACATTGGTTGCAGAAAAAGCATAAGTTATCCAACATATCTTTAATTGTGAATCACCAGTTATTAATCGTATCTCATACTAGGTTAGCACTATCCTATTTCAAACATGTTGGTACCATTAAGTCATCACAATAATAACCATATCCAGTTGAGTTCTTGCATAATCTCATAACCACGCTTTCATCAATTACTATGATGAAGGAACTCAAGTCATGTTCTCACTATCCCAGAGAGACGGTGAGTCGAATCGATTCCTACCCAGTTGGGGAATTATTCCTCACACACACCCATACTTTCCCCGTCGGGGTCACATCAGGTCACCTTTGGGACAACTCAAGTACAATCGTGGGTAGGACCAGCGCCGCACCCTCAAAGATACAACCAATCTGCCAAATGTGCTCAGGACTCTAACACGCCCTTGGCTCTCCGCACATCCTTACTGCCTCTAGGGTGCGCACTTTAACTACTCCTATCCCCGGCCTGAGTTGAGCTACTCAGCTTCACGGTCGGAACGACATATCCGGCCAACTATGTGAGAGGCATGCGTTCAATATGACAAGATGACCTCCAACGGCTGGTCCTTAAACGACACAGACGGAATCACTACAATACCACAACATAAGACTCCGCCCAGTCTCCATTTATTCAACAATACCCGATTATGTTCCACGATAGCATAATATAGCCAACCGTGATCAAGTTATCACCTATAGCTCACAGATGATAGGAAATCACCCGACTTCTACCGGTCTAAGCATAGCTAAGCATGATAAGCGTTCCTAGACTTAAATAGGATTCATGGTAGATATTTTTGGTCAAGGAAGGTAATATGCAGCAAGTGTTTCCAAACAACTCATATGACGTAATGCATCAATACGAATAACTTTAGGTGACATTAATAAAGTAGGGAGACTTATAATGCTTCGAGGCTTGCCTTGCACGAACGTTGACGGCTAATGATCGGGGCACTCTGGGAGATGATCAACCTCAGGCTCACCTTCGCCAAGAACCTCTTGGTGCTGCACTTCTGGGTTCTCCTCTTGTGGATCGTCGTCTAGCTCCACCAACATGACATCCTCGGTGGCACCTATTGGATGCATATGCATAAGTAAGCTCATGAATGCATAAGAGGGATCATAGATGATGTGATATGGAAAGGTACATGCTGTGATAATGATATTGAGTAGCACAATGATAGCAATGCCAACTCCATGCTAACTGAGTAGGTGCATATCTCTTCTCTATCTACTTACAAATTTCACACAATGCAATGTCTAAGCTACACATGATAGTTAAAAGTTTACATCATATCTGAAGTTCTACTAATCCAAATGCTGTGATCTTGGACTTTCTGGAAATCTTATAAAATTGTCTACAACTCTTATTTGATCACCAAAAGCTAATTCACAATCTATCATGAACAAAACAGACAATCTATCCCGTGCTATTCAGAATTCCAGGAAAACTAACTTTAAACTGCTATAACTCCTAAACCCTTTGGCCTATTTCCCTGAAATTATAACACAAAATAGATGAACAAATTCCCTACAACTTTGTTATTATCCATTTCTACAGAAAACATCATTTTGACTACGCAACATACCAAACCACAGAATCTGTCCGAAAACACTTTACATTGAATTATAAAGCAACAATATTTTTACTACATATAAGCATTCAAAATTTGACATCACCAAGTATACCAACAGTTCAAGCACATCAAATACACTCAAGAAAACATAATGGCCAAGCCCAAACTATTAATTTAAATGTCTTTATTAATTTAATTAGATAATTAGGGAAAATAACAAACACATACCAAATGTACACAATAAATTCTCAGAAAATTACAGTGGCTTCCGAGTGCTACCAATAGACTACTGTAAGAGGTTCATGCTATTTGACCATGTATAACATCCTTTACAAAAATGACAAGCTAGCAAGGCCTATTTTAGTGAAAATAGTAAACCCTAATGAAAAGTGTCAAACAACATATTATATATTTTTCCTAGCTTCTTATTAGTGCCATACTACTGTACAAAAATTTGCATATCAATATGTTACATATTTTTATCCCTACAATTTTCCTCAGAAAATACTATTTATTACTAGATAAATAGAAAGACCCTACTCCAAACAAGTTTACAGCAAGTTTATTATTTTTCCTGGCTAAATCATGTAAACACAAGTCCAACAAAATTGGAACCACAATTTTATGAGTTTTCTAGCTCAAGATATCTATTTTACAAGATTACTAACATTTAAAAAGTACTTATTTAAATACATTTTAATCACCAAGACAAATACCAGAAAATGTACATTTAATATTTTTATAAAAAAACTACACTTCCTAAGGATTACAACAAATTTGGTTCACCAGAATTGGACCTCTATAACTCCACTTATGATTTTCCAAAGGTGCATGCAAATCTAGAAATAAATGAATTATCTTTCTATTCCACAATCGTTGACAACAGGGGTCCACGAAACAGACGGGCCCACGTGTCTGTGAAAGAAAAACAGAGAAGCGGCGCTGCTCGATGCGGATCAGCCGGACTTCACCGTCGGCGAGCCTTTCCAGCGACGGCATCGATACTACAAGCATCCCCACGACATTGCGCACACGTTGAGCTACCTTGTTGGACCTATTGCTGGAGCTAACGACGATAGCGGCGACCATGGTGGCACGGCGGAGCGGGTTGATGGCGAGGCGCCAGCGCTGGCCGTGATGGCACGACCTAGGGCTCGGCCAAGCTTCTACCGGCTACGGTGAAGCTAGCGCACCCGCTATCGAGGCAAGTGGCGGTCGGATGCGGATTGGCCACGGCGACGGGGCACGGCGGCGAAACACTAGCGAGGTCATGCGCGGCGAGTAGACCTTACCGAGCGCTTCTAGCTAGCAACTGCGGGTACGGTGGAGTCATGACGGCACTGCTCCAGTGACGAATGCACGACGCAGTGCGAGCTAGGGCCGATAATGGCGACGGCGACGAGCTTGCGCTGCTGTGGCTACTATGGGTGAGCGTGAAGGCGAAGGAGAAGGCAGGAAATGGAAATGCGAGCGTAGGACGTCACGGGTGAGGCCTGGGGTTTGAGTTGGCGCGTTGCAGCCCGACGTGGCCTGACCGAGCGCGGCGACGGCGACGTGCGGCCTCCACGCGACGTTCAAGTTCTGAAGCCAGTCGGCACTGTAGACGCGATGCAGTTCAGCCATCAGAGGCGATGCCCGAGCCTGATAGCGTGTTTTTGAGGTGATCAAACTCCTAATCCATATCTCATTAGCGCAAACAGTCTAAACCAAAGTTAAAGCCCTATATACCATCTTCAACTTCTATTAAAGGATCAAGTTCTAATTCTCAACCAATACATAGTAAAATCATCCCAAATTTGAGCCAATCAAACTGGAAATCCGAAAAGACTTAGAAAATTTTCTAAGTGCTAGAAATTGTGTTTTTCTGATTTTTGTGAGCTCAAAAAGACCAAGTTATGCGCTGAATTAGCTCATGACCCAAAAATAAAAGTTGTCGCTCTACTCAAATACAACAACTTTGTTTAGGGGTGCTTTACCATGCAAAGACTCTATGACATAGTTCAAACTAGGTCAAACATACAACTTAAATTAGATGTCATACACCATATCAATGACTTAGAGACTAAACTAGCCTTAGTCATGAATACCAAAGTTGTTCCTTATGTTATTCTAAACATGTTTAAGGTACTCCTAAGGTTCCACACACATTTCATACATTGGTTACATGTAAACCCTAACATAAGTAATGAAATTAAGTGATAACACATGCAATATAAGCCAACAAAAGGTTAGTAATTGAGGTGCCCATGCTCATGGATGCTTATGATCATGATCATGCAATGTCAAGGTTAAATGCATGCTTAACATCTAGGGTGTTACACTCATCACCCAAAACATTGGGCATAGGCATCATGACGGAGGCTTCAGCAGTATGGCCACCGCCCATTGCTTGAAGGGTGGTGTCGACCAAGTCATCACCACCAAGATCCAAAGGGGCAGCAGAGCGCTCACCACCCATTCCAGCAGCAACGGAGCCAGAGCCTTCTCCAACATTCACTACTAGAAATGTGTTCATCAATGACGATTCACTCGTGACGATTACTAATTTCGTCACAGAATGAGAGCATTCTATGATGAAATGTGCAGGTTCATCATTAGTCACAAGTGACGGAGCTTTGGCACAAAGAATAATGACGAAAACGAAATAATCGTCATACAATAACAAAACTAAATCGTCATTGATTGTTTGGCTTGTGTACCACCTCGAGGACATGGGTCCAGCTGGACCTACAGCCTTCCCCCTCCATTTTTTTTGCAAAAAAATAGCTCACTGAGTGAGCTTCGAACCCGCAACCTGCTGCTAGGTTGATAGGTGCCTTACCACTGGAGCACTCGGCCTTTTGTGATAAAAATATGCATATTTTTTTTATTTGTAAACTCCATGGTAATTGAATCATAGATGATGACGTGGCGCCGTGGTCCCACCAGCGGGTCCCACACCGAGGATGTGGCGAAGCGGTCCCACCATCGGGTCCCACGTCGATGACGTGGCGATGCGGTCCCACCAGCGAGCGTGGCGGCAAACACGTGGCGCTGTGGGCCTAGGGTCCAGCTCCACCAGCGGCCTGCCCCTCCCTTTTAATTTTTGCAAAAATAATCCCCCGCAGGGGGAATCGAACCCACGACCTACCACTAGACAGGGAGGAGGCGTTACCGCTGGAACTCCCGGCCTTTTGTGTTTATGGCTAGCCTGTTTTTGTATTTGTACTTAGAACATGATATCATGTTTTTTTGTTTTGTCGATCGAGTTGATGGACCATACGTGCGTGGCGGCTGGTCGCATAGACGTCCCATACGTGCGTGCATAGGTATCGTGGCGCCACCGTAGTTCTTCTCCTAGGAGGCCAGTACTGATCTGGCGATCTATGTGAGCCGTCGCTCGTCGCTGGCCAGTACCAATCTGGCGATCTCCATCTCCTTCTCCCTGTGTCCACGCCGACACCGTCGTTGTCAGTACGCGTGTGGGACAGAGCAGCAGCGACGGTGAGCAGAGCTACGCGTGGAGCGCGAGCAGAGGATTGCCGAGTACAAGGTTTGATTTGTTTATCAATTTGTTTTACATATATGCATGTCTTTGATGTGTTTTTGAATTTTGTTGAATTTATTACTGGAATTTAAGGACTGAGTACAATGTACAGATGGATAGAAGCTGGATTTTTGGGACACAATTCACACCTGCATATGTGAAAGGAGTTGAAGAGTTCAAGAAATTTGTCAGTGAAAGATACCCCAAAGACAGCCACATACTTTGTCCGTGCAGCAAATGTCTTAATCAAACTCTACGGTCTCAGGATGATGTAAGTGACCATATACACATTTATGGGATGTTAGCTACATACACCAGGTGGATTCATCATGGGGAGTCGGCAGATACTGTAGTAGTTGAGAATTTGGAACAGCCGGAGGTCGAAGGAAGTGATCATGACTTTGGGATACATGTGGATGTGGCCGATGATGATTATGATGAGGATCACGGAGTACCAGAGATGATAAGAGATCTGTATGCTGCGGTAGAGGCTGATGGAGAACAACCAAGGTTTGCAAGAGTCCTTGAAGATCCAAAGAAGTCACTTAGCCCGGGATCTAGCCATTCAAAATTCTCTTTTCTGGTGAGGATGTTGTATATCAAGTCTCGTTATCGAATTGGCAATATAGGATTTTCCATAATGATGAAGCTATTGTCATCAGGATTCCCTCAGAGTGAGTTGCCAAAATCATATGATGAGGCCAAGAAATATCTTGGAGAATTGGGCCTTGGTTATGAAAACATCCATGTGTGCAAGAACAATTGTGTGTTGTTTCAGAAGAGGTATGAAAAAGAGAATGTGTGCCCAGTATGCAAGACGTCTAGATGGCAAGATGAAACTGGGAACAAGAAGGTTCCACACAAGGTATTGAGGCATTTTCCACTTTTGCCAAGGTTGAAAAGAATTTTTGCTTCAAAGCGAACTTCTGAGGAAACACAATGGCACAAGAAAAAGAGGACGCCAGTCGACAATGTAATGAGCCATCCAGCTGATGGAGAAGCATGGAAGGACTTTGACATGAGGGAACCATCCTTTGCAGATGATCCAAGGAACCTGAGGCTTGCCTTAGCTACCGATGGATTCAATCCATTTGGCAACATGAGTACGCAGTACAGTATGTGGCCAGTGCTTCTGACACCACTGAATCTCCCACCATGGGAATGCATTAATCCAGCAAACTGCTTTATGTCTTTACTCATCCCAGGTCCAAAATCTCCAGGAAAGGATTTTGATTTGTTCCTTGAGCCCCTAATTGAAGAACTGCTCGATCTATGGAAGGGTGTCAGTACCTACGATGCATGCACTGGTCAGAAGTTTAACCTTCGTGCTGCCGTGTTGTGGTGTATACATGATTTTCTAGCGTTGAGCACGTTATTAGGGCGAACAACAAAAGGGTATTATGCATGTATTCATTGTGATAAGGATCCATTGTCTCGGGCAATAAGGAATAAGATATGTTACATTGGACATCGTCGTTACCTTCCAAGGACACATGCAAGGCGGAGAAGCTTGGCTTTCGATGGTAAGCGTGAAAACAAAGAGCAACCAGGCAAGTTCACTTTGGAGGAGGTCCTAGAGGAGCTAGAGAAGGTGAAAGATGTCAGGCCAGGGAAGCATCATGAAATTATTGGAAATAAAAGGAAGCGCAATGAGGGTGCAAAGATTTATAGCCGCAAAGTTGGGTTGTGGAGATTGCCATATTGGAAACATTTAAAGCTTCCACATAATCTCGATGTCATGCACATAGAGAAAAACTTATGTGAAAACATTCTTGGCACATTACTCAATGTACAAGGCAAGACCAAGGACACAACCAATGCTAGGCTAGATTTGCATGATATGGGCATAAGACCTGAATTGCACTTACAACAGCATGGCAACTCAGTCATTGCTCCACCTGCTCCATATGTCTTGGGGAAGGATAAGAAAACCGAGTTATGCAAGTTTCTCAAAGGTATCAAGTTTCTGGATGGATATGCGGCTAACCTAGCAAGATACATAAGTGAAGATGGTTCAAAGGTGCAGGGAAAGCTTAAAACACATTCTTGCCACATACTCCTACAAAGAATCATACCTGCTGTCCTAAGAGGACTGGTGAGGAAGGATGTATATGAAGCAGTTGCAGAGCTCGGGACCTTCTTCAGGGAACTATGCAGTAGAAATCTAAGGATTGATGTTGTCAAATGGCTAAAAGAAGAAATTCCATTGATCCTATGCAAGCTTGAGAAAATCTTTCCACCTGCCTTCTTTGATGTCATGGTGCACTTGGCCGTCCATCTTCCTGATGAGGCACTGCTTAGAGGACCTGTTCAGTACGGATGGATGTACCCAATAGAAAGGCGGCTAGGCACTTTGAAGAATTTTGTAAGGAACAGGGCGAGGCCGGAAGGATCAATTGCTGAGGCATATATGGCAAGTGACACATTGACTTTTTGTTCTAGGTATATGGAGGATATTGACAATAGGTTTAACCATCACGATGATAATGATGGAGAGATGCCATTGCCTGATGACGTCTCTGTTTTTAAGCATGGTGTTACTCTTGTTGGATCTAATAGGAGCCAGTACATTGATGATGATGTCCTCAATAAGTTAGTTTGGTATGTGCTAAATAATTGTGAAGAAGCTGAGGAATATTTGGAGTAAGTATCTATTATATGTTTTGGGGATTAGTTTTTGTTTAATTTCTAAATTTTCAAATTATTCTTATGACTTAGCTTTGCCATGCAGCTTGTACAGGGATGATCTTGTGCAGCAAGGTGCGCTTGATGTTGATAAAATGGTTGAACAAGGATTTGCAAAGTGGTTTAGGTGCCATGTAAGTCAGTACACATTGTGTTTCTAGGTTTAGTAAATGCATTAGTATCCATATGTAATTGGTTAACTGAGTACTTTTGTTGCAACAGATTGAGAACAAACATAAGGAGCATCCAGAATCAGTTAGCGAAGGACTATGGGCACTGTCATGTGGCCCAGATCTGCGAGTTAAGACTTGTGCATCTTGCATAGTTAATGGAGTGCGGTATAGCACTGTGGATCATGAGAAGTTCTTTCTGACACAAAATAGTGGTGTAATGACTGAAGGTTCACATGATGGGAATGGCATAGATTTTTATGGAGTCCTTAAAGAGGTAATTGAGTTGCAATATAACTCAAATCTTCAAGTCCGTCGGACGGTGGTTCTATTTCGATGCGATTGGTTCAAGCAAGAAGGCAAGACGACAGGCCTTCGAGATGACGGACATTTCAAATCCATTAATGTGCAGTCATTATGGTACAAGACTGATCCTTTCATCTTAGCAACTCAATCAAAAAAGATATTTTACATGCAAGACACATCTTTAGGTAAAGATTGGCGAGTTGTGCAGAAATTTGAATATAGGAATATTTATGATGTCGCTGAAAAAGATGAGGACAGTCATGATGTGCATCGGGATGATTATTGTTCTGATACTGAGCATGTAGTGCAAGCAGGGGCTGATAATGAGGTTACTCAAAATATTCAAGGTGGAGAAGCCACTATAATTGAAGGAAATTTACAAGACCTTATAAGCAGCAAGAAGCAACGTATTATTCGTGAAGATAGTGAGGATGAGGAGGAAGATGAGATAGTACTGCAGTACTGTAGTGATGGTGGCAATGATAACAATGATGACATGTCCCTAGACGATGAAGATGATGATTTCTAGTACGGACCAATGTCATGTCCCTAGACTGCACTATTGTTTTTGTTTTCCCAACATTTTTTTATTTATTCTTTTTTTGGTATCTCTATTTTCATTTAGACATGCCTGTGATGGCATTCAACTGTGTGTCATGTAGATGCCTGTGATGACATTTAACTGTGCTTCCTCTAATTATATTTAGATCAGGCCTAAAAGCAACAAAATGCTTCCCAAATGTTACACTGAAGGATGCTACAGAGCTTAGTCTGTTCCTTGCAACCAAACATGTGTTGCGTTACAGCTTAGTCGAGCACATCTGTTGTATCCTAACCAACCAATCCTAAAAACCACAGAGCTTGACATAATAACACATTCAAATTCAGATTCAAACTCAAACACACATTCAGATTTGGACTCACATTCAGATTCAGAATCAAACTCATACACATTCACATTTGGACTAGGAACTCAATTCCATTGATCAAGTTACAATTTACATAATTTACAGTAGTGGGAACTCAATTTACATAATTCACAGTTACAATTTACAATTCAGATTTGGCTTCATGCTTTCGGCTTTGGCTTAGGTATCACTTCCTCATCCAGTAATCTAAACTTGAATCCTTCATTGTTCTTGCAGCGCATGTTCCATCATGATTGTTCTTGCAGTACCCCACAAAGTAGATCTCCCATGTCGGCACCAGTGGTGACGGCACCTAGAACTCCATTGACACCTGCAAGTTGATAACCAATATTGTCAGGCATTCTCCTCTGCTCTACTGGTGGCAGGCTAATAAACCAGTTTTTGTCAGCACTAACAGATGGTTTGGTATTACAAAAAATTAATTCAGTATGTAACAATACTAAAGCAGCCATCTAGTTAGGAGAACTATATGATTCGACGTTTCAGGGATAAATCTGGTTTGTCTGGTTTGTCTGCTTTCAGGGAACCATTTGGCTAGCTCAATGTATTCTTAAAACTAGAAGTAGAATCATAAGCATATTCCAGACCTTGAATTGTAACACATGAAATGAACTCACTGCATATTACCCAAATAGAGCGGCATATCATCTTGTTCAGCGGCGTAGAGGCCCAGCGTCGAACACCTGGTGGGCGAAGCACAGAGGAGCTCGGTGGTTCCAAACTGGAAGGTAGGATTGGGGGACATCGAGGGCGAGGAGTGGGGCAGCGCGCCAGATGGAGCTCCAGTGGCGGACAACTGCGCCAGAGTGATCTTGCGGGTGGTGGTGGTGCCGGCGCCTCTGGCGCTGCCAGCCGTGGCCGCCACGCCACCGCTGCAGCGTAGGTGGACGAAGCTCTAGGTCTGGGCGGCGTAGCTGTAGTGGAGGGGAGTGTCTACGAGGGGGAGAACTTGGTGACGGACCGGCAAGGACGGCAAGCTCAACCGCTATGGAGGAGCGACGACGGCGCCGCTATGGAGAATCGAGGGAGTCAGTCACAGCGGCGGAGAAGCGACTAACGTGGGGGTTTCGATGGGCCGGCCTGCAGGCCTGTTCATTTGGTCATGCTTAGGTGGACAGTTTAAGTAAGACTGCAGTCGAGAACTAACGAAAACACTTGAGTAGCGCATTGGTAAGGCACTTTGAGTTTCTCCCTGCGCTCTCGGGTTCGAACCCAATGAGAGCCAATTTTTTTGTTTTTCCCACATTTGTTGTGTTTATTATTTTTCTATGTCTCTATGTTTATTTTTTTGCCAGATTTTTAATTAATTATTAATATATTATTGCTTAATGATTTACCTCATTGATTTTCAAACATCTTATTACATTTTTAGATATTATTGTACTTATTTGTTGAAAGACTAAAGGATAAAAGCTTTAAGCTACCTTGTGACTAAGTGAGAGTTGTTCATGCATGTACAAGATGTATAGTACCATTTTGTCAAAATCATTTGAAACTTTAATGGGATGTTTATGGAGCCAAACAATGATGCTGTGTGCATCTGTGCAATTTTTTGACCAAGTTTACCTATTATTGTAATTTTTTGTTGGATTAGTGAAGGATAAATGTTTAAATACCCTAACCTAGCTAAAAAATTATAAAAACTTGCATGGACACCTCACTTTGGTGTATAACGTTGACAAAAAAGTTTCAACTAATTCCAAGAAAGTGGTCATGCACATCCTCGCAAAGGCATACATGTCTAACATATAACCTAATAACTAAGCAAGAGTTGTTCATGATTGTACAAGATGTATAGTACCACCTTGTCAAAATCATTTGAAAATTTTATGGGATGTTTATGGAACCAAACTATGATGTTGTGTGCATCTGTGCGATTTTCTGACCAAGTTTCCATATTATTGTAATTTTTTGTTGGATTAGTGAAGGAATAAATGTTAAAATACCCTAAGCTAGCTAAAAAGATCTAAAGCCTTGGATGGACACCTCACTTTGGTGTATAATGATGACAAAAAAGTTTTAGCTAATTCTAATAAAGTGGTCAAGATCATCCTGACAAAGTCATACATGTCTAACATATATCCCTCTAACTAAGTGAGAGATGTTCATGCTTGTACATGATGTATAGTACCACTTTGTCAAAATCCTTTGAAATTTTTATGTCATGATCATACACCAAAATAAGGTGTCCATGCAAGTTTTTAGAATTTTCTACATAACGTAAGGTATTGTAGCTTTTATCCTTTAGTTATTCAACAAATAACTAAGATAATAACTAAAAAATGTAATAAGAAGTTTCAAAATAAATTGGGTACCATAGGGTCTTCCGAGAGGGAAAAAATGCCGCCAAAAAAATGCCGCCAAAAAAAATGCTGCCTAAAACTGATTACCGCTAATTTAGCCATTACCCCCACTCCCTCCTCACCCCCGGCCACTCGTCCCCCCCCCCCCCCCCCCCCCCGCACATTTCTCCAACCCCGCCGCCACCGCAGGAACACAACCGCCGTCGCCGAGGTGCTTCCTCGCCCGCGAGCTGTGTCGTCGTGGACTAGGGGTCACCCGCACCAGGTCCGCTTCCCCATTGACGACCACCGCCGACGAGCACCAGGTCCGCCCGCACCAGGTCCACTTCCCCGTTGATGACCACCGCCGACGAGCACCCGGTATACATCCGCAATGGTGGCAACCAAGGGTCAAGGTAGGAAGAGACCTGCACAACAAGATCAAGGTAACCATTTGGCTATAGATTGAGTTAGGCGTATGTGATTTATTTTGCTTTTTGTCTTCCCAGATTTTCCTGTGCAATTAGTAATGCATTGTGAACCCAAATTGTCTTCCCAGATTTTCCCAGATTTTCATGTGCAGTTAGTAATTTAACTTTGAATGTGAACCCAGTTTGTCTCCACTCCATTTTAGTACAGTGATTTCTAATAACTATTCATAACGAATGTACTCAGATCTTGAAAGGCATGAAGAATAGTCATAAGTGATAATGCTGTATAATTTCTCTCGCTCAAAAATTTGAATCATGTTCCTGTAGGTTCATCTCCTAGCTAGGGAGCCGTATATTTCTGGTTTCTTGAATCCTTGCACCTCTGCATTTGGAGCCTTTAGGAGGTGTTTTTGGTCCTATTTGCCTCCCCATTTTGGTTTCAGTAGTCTAAATTTTAGGAGCTGATCCTTAGAATTTGACCCAACAATCAACATATGTATCTAGAATTTCTGCCTGTCGTATCTTGATCTGTCAGATTAAGATTTGCTTCATCTGTATATCTGAATCATTTTCAGCTATTTTTGTAGTTTTGAGTATTTGGTCATTTCTTGCTAGATCATGGTTAAGCACCCAGAAATTTTTCTTAGTTTTTAATCAACTGTGTCAAAAGAATATTAGAATGGTTCTATTGCACAACTGATACACTATTTCATCTTAAACTCATATAGCAAAGAAACTTCTCATTTGTAAAATACATGATCCCACCTGATGCCTTTCCTTCCACTTGGGGAATAAATCCTTTTTCAGAATCAGAAATGTAGCAGAGTGCATGCAAGTGTGTTGATTGGAAAATAGTAGTTCAGTACAAGCTATCTTCAAATTTTTCACAGATTTTAGAGTAATTGTGCTTCAGTACACAAATACCTGTACCTCTCAGTTCTTTCTGACCTAATACTTTTTGCCTATAACCTATCACCTCTTATCCCTTAGCTCTTCAGCAGGCACTACTAGCTCCTACCTCTTATCTATCTACCATCTAGTATTACTACCTCTTAGCTCTTAGTTCACTCCTTTTTATTTTCTAATAGACACAATTTGCTTGTTTTTGTAAGAATCTGAAAAAACTGATTATGAGAGACACCGGGATGCACACGTGGCGAACAATTTAAAGAAGATGCAAGATTTCGGCCTGAAAAATCTATCTTTTCAATTTAATAACTCTGTATCACTATCTACATCAAAGAAGGGGGGAAAATCAGCAAACAAGAAAAGAAATAATGAAGATTCGGATTCATCGGAGTATCTCCTTGAAGATGATGATCAAGGAGATAGTGATGATGATGACACTGAATCTGTTGAGCAGCCACAGCCCCTGGCAACTAAGGTGCTTCTTCTATCTTCAAAGTACTGGATGGGGAATATTTGCATTGCATTTGAGTGTTTTTAATCTGTTCTTCAATATATGCCTTTGCTTTTAGATGCATCTTGTTTCTTGCATATCTGTTCTTTAATATATGGTCTAGCTTACTGCTGCACATGACTTACTTGATTTTTTTATCCATAGTTTCTTGCAGGGTATAGTCGAAAAGTCCTAGCTTCAAAGAAGAAGAAGACAGGCCCCACCATGGCGCCAGGAGTTAGGGCTAGTAAGAGAGTGAGGGCATCTCAAGGATCACAGGTTCAGCCTCCTGAATCCCAAACAAGATCATCAAAAAGGCTTCTTGTTACGGCGAGAGATGGCCAGAATGTAGAGGATCCTACCAATGGTCATGATGAAACACCACCACAAAGGTCTTATATAGATGCAGAGGAAGGCGATGGAGCTGGTGGTCAGGGCAATACAGCTGCAGAGGAATTTAGTGGAGGTGGTGCTCAAGACAGTACAGGTGCTGATGAAGACAATGCAGCTGGAGAGGAAGACACTGAAGGAAAGTTGATGTTTCTTTGTCATTCTATTATGCCATCTGGTTTGCTGATCTGCATGAAACTAAAGCATTTAAATCCAAATTGTATTTTGCAGCTCCTTCACAGCGAGCCCCAAGGAGACCTAGGCCACCCACCAAGGGAGCACAGCTGGACAGGATGACTAAAGCTATGGGAAGGAGAATGCCCATAGCTGTTGCTGAAGGGAAAAGAAGGCCTCATGAACCTGTTCAAGCAGCCAAGTTTGCATCTGAGGCTGGTGTCATCATTAGGGATAAGGTCCCTGTCCTAACTCATTGGAAAGATTACAAGAGAGATGATCGCTATTACAAAGACTTTGTGGGAAAGCTCTCTGTAAGTGCATTATTGTTTCTATGGTAAACTTGTATATCTGTTTAACCTGCATTGACTAACTAAATATGGAATTGTCATATGACTAGGGGCGCTTGGCCATTAACCCTGAAGACAAGCCAACAGAGGAAGCTTGCACTGATATGCTGCGCTCTAGGGTGCGGCAAATGCGTTATCGGCTGAAGAACAAATACTTCAATGGTAAACCTGCAAATGAGATTCCCACAACTTCTCCAGTTGCATGCATGTCTGATGCAGAGTGGAGGGTACTGGTTGCAAAGTGGTGTAATCCAAAAAACATGGTATGGGTATCTTGTCATATATTCTTTCTCATTCAGTTTCCAAAGATCTTCTCATTTGGAACCTATGATCTCATCTGACATGTTCATTCTCTTGTAGGAATCATGTGAAAAGAACAAGCAGAATCGCAGTAAAGTCAAGTATCATCAGGCTATGGGTTCTCGCAGCTATGTGGCACACTTACATGCATATGTAAGTAAAGAGTACCTTGTACATATTTGCACTAACCAACTTATTTTGCATTTTATCTGACAACTTTCCTGTAATTGATTATCTATGAAACAGAAAAAGAAGAAAAACAATGCAGAACCA
This sequence comes from Miscanthus floridulus, assembly GCF_019320115.1. Taxonomy (NCBI): domain Eukaryota; kingdom Viridiplantae; phylum Streptophyta; class Magnoliopsida; order Poales; family Poaceae; genus Miscanthus; species Miscanthus floridulus. The sequence goes on along the minus strand of NW_027098376.1, from coordinate 84,820 downwards.
AGCACAGAACAAAATGAAGAACTTGATTTGGTGGAGGCCTTCAAGACCTGCCATACCAGCTCCAAAAATGGTCTCAGTGAACCAGCAAGAGAAGCACTTGTAAGTCCCGACATCTGTTTCGCTTGTGCCATTTTGTTCATTAATTGGATAACATGTCCTATTTTAATCATTTTGTATTCTGTCTTTTGCTCAAAACTGGTCATAATCCAACATAGCTATATACTTCCTAAATAAGTTAAGTACTAACTGAAGGCTGTTCTTATTTCTGGGAACAATCTACATGCAGTCATAAATTCAGATTGCAGTCATTGATATACTAGATTAAAACTGCAATGTATCAAACAAGGAATGGCTTGAATGGGTTATTATCTTGGATGGATATGAAAATGGAAGCAACCTAACTGCAGCCAAGTCTCTAAAGCCCATGCTTTTAGTTATTCTCATGTGCTTTATGTATGTGTATTATCTGCTAAACCAATCTACTGAACAATCTAATAACTGTGCTCTGTTAATACTTGATAGATGTTGACTGGAAATGAGATTGCATTTAATTGAGAACAATCTGAACTAATTGTGTCCACATGCTAGGTGATTTCTGATTGTTTCATTGTAGAGTAGCTGTGCTTTATGTTAGTAAGAACCAAACTACAGTTTACATAATGTTCCACATAACAAATCAGATAAATTGTACTACAGTCTGTCCATTTTGCTAGGTTTGCTTCTACCTCTCTCTAGTACACATCTTGCTATTTATATTTTTAAAAATACATCTTGTGTGATATTTGCACCTCAAATTAATGCAATAATGATCAACTAATGATGGGTCATTGCTGTTTCAGTCAAATATGGAAGCTTTGAGGGCAGAACCTGTTGCTGAAGGTGAGACAGCAGTATCCAGTGTGCAGGTTGTGTCCCAGGTGCTCTCCCAGAACAGCTCAAACCATTTCCTCAAGAGTGTTGGCATCAAACTAGTGGCATCCTCCAAATCATCATCATCAAATGAAAGCGAGCTTCGGGAAGAACTAGCAGCTGAAGCTAAGGCTGCTGTACAAGGTGAAATCGACGATCTCAAGAAGAGAAGTGAAGAAGCTAAGGAAAAGCTGGCGAGGACACAAAAGGAGATGGAGGAGTACAAGAAGCTGATAGAGATAAACACCAAGGCAATGGAGGAGAACAATGCACTGCTCAAGCGTATCTTGGCCATCAACAATGGTTCTTCGACATGAGCGCTGCGCGTAGCTACTGGTTGATGAAGCAAGGGGTCCGTGCTGGTGATTTTGCTTATGCAATAACCTATGTTGCTATTGCTTGCCCACTTTTTAATAGTTGCTGTCATAACCTATGTGAACTGAGATGAAACTAGTACATGGAATATGATGTCTAGTGAGTTATATGTGAACCAAGTTTAGTATTGTTCATTCAGTTGATGGTACCTATGAATACTGGATCTGTTAAGTTGATGGTAATTGGAATACTATGATCTGTTGTTCAGCATGTGCACCTGTGATGAATTTTGTTACCTTTTTGTGACGATTTTGTAGTCAATTCTATGACTATTTTGTAATCTATTTAGTGACGAATTTGTAATCACTTCAGTGACGAAAATGAGAGCCAATCACAGCAAGACACGTGGACTACTCACAGCATGCCCTATGGCCCAATAAAAAGTGGACACGTGCACATCCACATCACTAGCCACATTAGCGGCCACGTAGTCAGACACGTCACCAGCCACATGCCAAGCCACGTCACCTAAAATGTGGACACGCCACGTGGACAAGACACGTCAGCTGCTAGCGTGGCAGACGCCATCTGGCCGCCTAACAGACGGCAAGTTATGACGAAAAAGGGGCTACATCAATGAAGAAAATGCATCGTCATAGAAAGAATACTCTTCTATGACGAGGGCCATTTCGTCATAGAAGGAACGCACATCTATGACGAAAATATACGTTTCGTCACGTTATCCAAAATATGACGCTCATTCAATGACGAAATCAATTTCGTCACAATTTCGTCATAAAATAATATATGTGACAATTTTGGTGTCTTCAGTGATGAAAGGAAAGCGTCATTGATGAACACATCCCTAGTAGTGATTTTTGGCAACCTCCTCCTCATCATTGTTAGAGGCGGCTACAGATACATCGGTGGAGGCGGCAGCAGAAGCAGCCATAGTCTTCCATCTTTTCGTGATGACCTTGGGCACACCAACCCCTTTTCCCATCTTCACCTTCGCCACAGCAGTAACATTCTTGGCAGCAGCCTTCCTCGCCTTGTCCTCTAAGGACTTGTGCACCTTTGCAGGAACATCATGTTCCTCATGGTGGATCCTAAACTCCTCAAAAACTCTATTGAGCCAGGGCATTGTACCAGCGATGGCCCGATGCGCCAAATACTCCTTGTCAGACATTTCGTTGCGTATCTCACACGCCCCCACCTCAGTGGACTTCATCAATTTCTTGGCAACCCAGCCCTCCTTCTCAAAGCTAAAGCAGGGAAACAGAACCCCGACACCTTCACCAAAAATAGGAAGATGGACCATCTCAATGGCCATGGTGTGGTAGAACCACCTAATCTAATGCCCTCGCAAGAGTACTTGTCTTCCATTAGACACTAGGTACCCAAGAGAGTGCACTAAATCATGTTGTTCCATCGAGCACACCCCAAGGGAGAACTCAAAAATCCACATTTTTCCATCAGGATCATAAATGGGAGAATAAAGCTTACAACATTCCCAAGCCATTTCTTACATCACTTTATTACAGTAACATAATATTACCTCAATTGATTATAACAGCGAAATATAACAATGTTATTAGAGTTATAGAGGAAACAAAGATTAATTTAATGACATGGTGGAGTATTAACATAGTGGACATTTATATACGAGAGATGCTAGCAGATTTTGCATCTTTTCTTATAAAAATGTTTAGTGACAGTTATAAATAAACACTATGGTCGTAGCATGAAAGGAATCCTCTCTGAGCCCACCAGGAGGTTTCCACACACAAGAGTTAGCTCTATGTATCCTCCGATCACCTGCAACAGGGGGAATAAAACCCTAAGTACTCGATTGTACTCAGCAAGACTTACCCGATAGGAGGAAAAATAAAAGACTCCAAGGATATGCAAGGCTTATTTGGCTTGTGGGTTATTGCATCTACAGAAGCATTACTAAACATGCATTCTTATATTAAATTTTATTAGCAGTCATTATTAGTTCATTAACTATCCATTCTATGTAAGCTCCTATGCTACTTTCAAGCAGGTGGTGAGCAATCAGAACTATTTTACCATCTTTTATCTTCTAGTTCTTACTACGGTGCTAGACCATAGCCAAGTCATACCGTCTTAGGGAAATGGCAATTCGCGAACCAATGTATCCCAGCTGGGTACCCCGAAACACATGCCCCATTTGTACCCTAGGCACAAACAAGACCAACCCATTCCACTCCTGTCAAGGGGTCTAGATCCCCATCCAAACTTGGACTCTAAGACCCCACACTTGAGACCCAGTCTTAGTATGGTGCTTAGACCTCCACCTTTCCCTGCCTCCAATCAGTCAGTCTAGAAAGAGCCAGAACCCACGACAAGAGCGTAATGAGCCTTTCCACAAAAATCCCTAGGGTGTTTTGGCATTTTATTGATTAAATATATATTTTCGAACTAGGGCTCATTTAGCGACCTTAGCAAACTAATTATTATGGAGCTACAAAAATTACAGTGAGCACCTAATAATGTTAGGAATTTACTGTGAAAGTTTCAAAGTCAACACTATCACCAATTTATCACAAAAATTCCTACAAGTTTTTATCTTACAATATTAAGCATCTAAAATTAATTAGATAACTCCTAGAAATATTATAAAACTATGTGAACAAAATGTACTAGTAGATAGATCATGATTTTAGGAACCTAAAAAAATTGGTTTCACAATTTTTGGTTAACTACACAATTTTATATTGAATTTACAAGTTTACCTTAGAAACTAAATTAGAAAATGCTTTAGAAAACAAAAAGGGCCGGTGGCAAGCATTCGGCCCAGCAAGCGGCCCAACGTGGGATCCCTCTCGTGCGCTGGCTACTTTGTAGAAAAGACCTTGATCTATCAATTTATTACGTGGCACATGCACACAATTCCTACCGTCAGTAATCTTGAAACCAAACCCTTGGATGTTTTCACCTTTACCACGGGGAGGTCCCTGGAAACCCTAGCGCACGCTGGCACGGCGGGCGACGACATAAGCTGGTTACGCTGGGCAAACTAGGCTCGCTACGATGGGTGGCGCTTAGTGACACGGAGACGCACTATCGTGAACTGCAGCGGCGAGCGGCTATCCACTGGTGGTGGCACGCCTACTCCGACTGAACCTATGTATGCTCAGCAGAGTAGAGCTAGCGGATAAAAATCAGTAGCTCACCGTTGTGCATGCCCTACTAACGGTTGAAGCAGGGGAGCGCACGACGGTCTGGCCACGTGTGAGCCGCCTAGGGTGGCGGTGCTCTAGGATGGACACCCATGGATCACCACATCTCCGATAAGCACCCTGGCCAAATGGCACGAGCACTAGATAGAGGAGGTCAAGGCGAGTTCATGGATACAAAGAATTGAACCAATTCGGACCTTACCCCAATTTCACTAGCACTGACGGCGCACCTGGCCGACGACGAGAAAAACACCAAATTAGCGGCCAGTAGTGCTTCGTTGCGCCAAGGTGAGGGTCGAGCTGCTAGCTGGCTTTCCTATCTAACTTCTGGAATGCCAAATTGAGCTATGGTGCCCTAGAACCGCATGTATTTGTCATGCAAAGCGGGGCGATTCTATCAGCGACAAGGGCAGCCGAGAGCAGCAACTCTTTGAAGTTGTGCCTGCTTTCGGTCGAGGCTACGGTAATGAAGCAAGGCGTCCTCATGAGGAAGACTCAAAGGGAGAGCATCAGTGGAGCACCATGATGGGACTGCTCGGCCATGGCAGGATGCGGGCAGTGGCAGTGAAGCAGCGATTGCGCGTGGGGCCATCTCGTAGGGCTAGTGTAACAAAACAACGCGAGGGAGGGCAGTGACACCACGACATGGCATTAGTGCGACGTGACCATGGAGGCAGGCAGTGGCTCGATGGGTAGGTGATTCGAGTGGCAGAACGAGTGCCACATCGGCCCACTGGGTTAGTAGCGCGCCGGCTAGTAGCCGTAGGGTGATGATAGCGTCCCGCTGGGATCGGCCATGGCCAACCCATGACCAGACAGGCCGACCAGGCTTGGTTCCATGGCACACAAAACGCGGCCAGCTGCGCAACGCCGAGCGGCCACGCGAGGTGACCCATGCATGGGCCAGGCACATGACGTGCACAAATTTTAAAGTGAAGCAAAAACTACTAACAATCACAAGTGAGGCCTAGCTCATTCGCCTATCCTACAGTCAACATTACCAGTGACCTAGCAAAGCCATTGCCATGGACAGAGAGCAACCAGAGAGGGGGACTAGAGGATGCCAACCTAAGCTCGTCACGCTGAACTGCCAGTTCATGAACAGAGCGCCAACAACGTGGTTTACAACGAGCTTCCAATAAAGTTTGGGGAATTTTTACGAGAGTCACGTGACACCCAACATAACAACCACCTATGCCATGCTCAAGTACTCACTTTGATGCAAGCAACAATACCAAAGCACGCAGCTAGTCTTTCAACATTTTAGCTAGAATTTAAATGTCTAGATAGCATTGTCTTACTACTTTCCCATACTTAGAGAAGTTAAGGTTCAATTCGAACTAACAATCATTAATGCTTTTGTTACAATTTCTAAAAGGCATAAACCCTATTAACTGCTACCAACAAGTATTTCATGCAATAGTCCATACCTTATACTAACCCATAGGAGCAAAATACTTAAGCACCATTTAACTATTTTGCTCAATATAATTCCCAAAAAATGGTTCTTTACACAATAGTTCAAGTGTTTGCCAACTTAACTGAAAAGAGCTTATCATAACATCAAATTTGATTTTTGAACTCCCAAGAGCACTAGTTAACACTATTTATTTTGATTTTTTTTCTCAACCACAAAAGTGAGTCACATAGAATTGTTTTATCGTTTCATGTGCGTTATAAATTTTTAAAACACGAAAACTTGTTTGGCTAATTCCTCTCAGACCTAAATCTCAGTGCTAAGCAAGCTCGTAACACCAAGGGTGTTACAATATTCCCCCCTTAAAAGAATCTCATCCCAAGATTTGAAACAAGAATCAGAAAGGGGAAAATATGATTACACTTCGTAGATCTAAAATTACACGAAAGATTACACGACGTCGAACACTAAGCCACACCAAGATTTAGATATATCTGGTTAAGAGAAACCTAGTACAACCAAGGTTTAATCTAGAAGTCTAGATAGACGAGGACAATGGAGAAATAACAAGAAAATGATTACCCAAAACATGGCGTATGTCCAATAGATCCAGAAACAGGAGACTGAGAACTCAAACATCGTGAACCCTAAGACCAAACTAACCAACTGGTGGACTTGAACTTCTTTGACAAAAACTAGATCCTTCTTCTTCTTAGATTACATGATCATCTTTGACAGGTGACCCTAGTTCTACGAGCGACAGCTAGATCTCGTAGCTCTGCTTCAGATTCGAGGGGAATGGGGAGGCAAGAGGAGAGCAAGGGCATCTTATAGTGGCAAACGGAGGTGGGGAAAGAGTCAGCCATGGTGCGCTCCCTGTGTGAACTTCAGTGGATGGAGGATAAGGGAGAGGGGAGGGAATTCACTCGACAAGGAGGCATGCAGACGGCCGTGTTCCCAAGAGAAGAAAAGGAGAGGGAAAAAGGGGGGTCCGGTATAGGAGTGAGGGTGGGGATTGAGAGCCGACAGGGTGCTGAGAAAAGGGGAAGCGCATAGTGCATGAGTACGGTGGATGCGGCATAATGCCGTGGTTACATGAGGATGGGGTGCTAATGGTCCCTGACACTGATAGCATCCGCAGGGCACGCAGCAATAGTGACCGGCGTGTGTAATGTGGTCGAGCTGGACATAGGGCTTGGGGCATGACGTCTACTTAGGCTTTTCCAATCACTCCCTACAACCCGAGGGCTAACTTTTCCTTGTTGTTCTTCTTTTCCTTCCCTTCCTTGTTCACAATATAAACCAACCTTTTGTATGAACTGAGATCACGACATACATGCTTCCTCCAAAACCACATCCTCTTGGTTACTTGGGGGAACACTATTTCATCAACCTGTTGTGGATTTCCCGTCCGAACACCTAAATATTTCCAAGAAGAATATTTTGTATCAAGAGCAGTATGGCGGTGTAACTTGGCAAAGGTACTTGGTCCATAACTTCAATACCAGCACTGTGCCGAGCAACGTCACCATGTGGCAGCTGTTCCATGGGAGCCCTCCGTTTTATCATGGCACCACAAGCTATTAACCAGGCAACTATTACCAACTTACATACAATGATGGTGGTGGGGTCATAGACCATAGAATCAGAGGAGTATTGCAAGGAAAGATTCAGACAATAAGGTTCCTTTTGCAACAAGAGACAAGGAATTCAAATCCTACAACGGATTTGATTTAAGGAGATTCGAGAGTTCTGCTAGGACATCCACAATTAGTCGATACAGTGTCCTACGTTATCCCATCATGGCTGGTCTGCTCATAGCTGAATAGCAACTTCCCTCATAACCCTCTTAACGACACCCTTGAAAACCCTAAGCACGTCTAACAAGACCTAAGGGTAGATAGATGCAATAAACACAACAAAATAAATAAAATGCACATTCCAAACATCCTTATACTGGTACAACATACAAGCACTTACTCTCCCACTCTCGACACATCGTTCACCTTCCCTATGACCAGACGATCTCAACAACTATGGACGAAATACAACAGAAAGATTACAATACTGGAGGACAGCGACGAAAGGCACCACTAACTAGGGGTACATCTTCCCAAGGCAACTAATCTACTTTGTCGAACCACACATCTTCATTCTCAGGCTCGGTGGTTTCTTATACTGCCCGACTATGGATCCACCTCCTCTCTTGATAGTGGCTGAGTGAGGGGAAACAAGGCATCTACTTCCAACACCTCCAAGGGTGGAGGTGCTGGTGGTACTACAACACCGGTTCTCCTTCTTTACTGGTGGGTGGATAGGGATTCCCTCCAAGATCAAGGGATCCTACCTTTCAGCAGCCAATGTCCTACGCTTGGCCCTGGTGACAAGGTAGGCCTCTCCCAACTGATGGGCATGCTGATCTTTAGCCTCCATTAAGGCTTCCGACATGGTAGTCTCCCGACTCTCTGCGGCTGCCACACTGGCATGCGCTTCAGCAAGCTGCACCTAGAGCATCCTGGAGAAGATCTCGGCTTCCTCAGCTCACCGAAGGCACTTCCTCAGCTCTGAGGCTTGCCGGTCACACTGCTCATCTAGAGCAAGCAGGTACGTGGTTAAGTGCACCATGGTTGGGTTGTGTTCTTGTGCATCCCACCCTTGCAAATCCTCCATGCAAGCCCTCCGTACACGTCGATTCATTTCCAAAGGTGGAAAAAACCTCATGAGGGTATGAGCAATGGGCTCTTCATAAATCTGGCAATGGTGCTGCAAGGCTTTGAGGGCCACAACTTGGTAGGTATCGATGAAGTGAAACCCAGTTGCAGTCACATTCTAGGCTTTAGTGATGTCGGGGAACCCCTCACTCTTCCCAATATAGATGGTAACTTCACACAGTTCAGTGCCATGCTTTTCATACTCACGGCCCTCATACTCGGGATGATCTTTGACTCTCAGTTTTTGCAAGGTGGCATACAGGATTTTGGGAAAACCCTCAGTGTTCAGGCAGTAACTGCGAACCCAAGCTCCTGCCATCCCTGGTGGGTGGTTGCAAGGGAGGATTAAGCGGAAAGCTTGCTCAAAAGGAAAAGCTAGGCGAACTATAGTGCACCAAGTAGTGGTACAAATGGCCAGGCCTGATGTAGACTAGGCCCGATCTTCTGAAAGGTATGATAGCGTCGATTGGTGGAGACTTGACGTTCACGATCTAGGCTTCGAACCAAGACTGATTCAGACCCCCACAACTGTTACACCACTGCTCCGTTGGTTATCAAACACGCGAATGCGATTGACCTCGCCGAGAAGGCTTTCCTGCAAGCGAATCGAGAACACAAGCAAGAACAGGATGAACGCAATCTGAAATTGCAAACAAATATGAGGCTTATGATAACAAGGAGTTCAAGTCTTTATTCGAAAGGACTAATCGCCACAGGTGAACAAGATCAAGAACTGGGGCCCTGGTTCACAGCAAGCGGCCTTGGCGGTGACAGTTGCAGCAAAATGATGTATGTTTTACGAGGAAATCAAGAACTAAACAAAACCCAAACCCTAAGGAGAGCGACGGTTGGTATTTATAGAGTCTTGGGCATCACCCCCTGGACGTGCCCCCTAATGGGCCCAAACACGATACACGGTCCAACGGACCAAAAGACGGTGTCGCAGCACCGTGACAGATTCTGGATGCTGACTTGTTTCGACGATTCCCATTGATTCCTAAGAAATTTTGATGTGATACCAATTGGGTTGGCTTACTTATCCAATTAGCTTTCCATCCATATGTGGATCATCAAAAACGGAGTCCGGATGCGTCCTGGGTGACCAGTTTAAGGCAGACTGGTCCTGGAGTCCGAGGCAGACTCGAACTTGAGTTGCTTTGGGCCTCCACCTCGGGGACTCGAACCGAATTGGCCTCGGACTTCCTTCTTGACTTGGACACCCTTGCTGGTCTCCTATCCCTCCATACCATGTGCCAAACATGGTCATATGCATGGGTGTCATGTCCTCATCATCCCCCCCTTCTTGACGAAAAGCCGTCCTCGGCGTCGATTGTACTTGAAACTGATCCTGCACAACATAAAGGAGAACGGGGTTGCAAAAACAAAGGGAACTAAAATAATTATGAGAAGGAACGTGACCATATTTCCAAGTTTTTAGCATGTCATCTCACATAAAAATTTTAGCAAGCATGTAGACTCCATGATCCAAATGCACACGATGTATGTCAACACTATCCTGCAAAAGATTAGAACTAACCATAGACAATGCAGGAATAGATGATCTAGCAAACATAGGTAGCAACCAACAATGCTCCCCTTCTTGGAAGTGAACTTGTTTCTTTGAGGAACATGAGAAAATGTTTGTATTATTATGACTGCCCTCTAAACGATCATAATCTTGTACAACAAAAGGAGAATTCATATTACTACGAATGTATACTCGATGTATCATATATTGTCCCTTGTTGTTATATTTGCCAATAACATGATATGTATGTTTAGAAAACCAAGGCAAATCAACATATTTAAATAGGCTCTCCTCCAAACAATCTAGGTTACACAAAACATCAAATTCAATGTAACCCAAAGTATGTAAAGAAGACAACAGTTTGAACTCATCAGTTTTAGTAGCAATATGAATAACATGTTTATTTTCAGCATAAGTGACTGGTTCCAAAACATGTAAAATTGAGGCATCATCAACCAATTCATCTTTATCATAAGGAACTTCAAGCAAATTATCATGGGACGGAGATAAATCAAGAGAGGGTTCCACTAACAATTACTCTATGATAGCATGGTTTGTGGTAGAATTTAGTACATTAAAACTATTCTCACCTTCCGTGAGTGTAGCACCATGGGCATTACCTGTGTTTTCAGCAGGAGTAATAAGTGCATTGTGAAGTGATGGTTCTGAATTTGCATATGAGGTTGTGAGCTCCTCATTTTCTTCCATGTCATCCTCTCGCTTATGTACATTATCCTGCAGAAGGTTAGTCATAGCAAGAGGAATAACAACAGACTCTTCCTCTAAATGGTACACCTCATCATATGAAGTCAAAACAGGAAGTGGATTAACAAAGGTTTCTTGCATAAGAAGTTTCATATCATTCTAAGTTTGAGGTTTATCAGAAGGATCTAAAGACTCCCACCAAGATAAAGTAGAATGTCGTAAAACACTAGCTGCATTTTTTACCTTCCTCCTTGGACACATAAAGCGAGTAGCAAAAATGTTATCGATGGCAATTTCCCACTCCATGTACTCATCAGCACCTATACCATCATAAGTCGATGGATACGAACAACCTGTCATTGTTAGAAGACAGCAAAAGACAACACAAAAGTATTATCCCTATCAACTATTTGGGTTGTGGACAAGGAAAAACAAGACACTCAACTCTCAAGCGTCTTACCACGGTCTTACAAGTGTTCTTACCAAAGCAACAGGCGGTGCAATCGGTCGGTGACTGCGATACCGTCGTAGCTTGAGTGTAACAGTTGCAAGGTGAACCTGTACTTGGTTAGAAGAAAGTGGAGCTTGGACAGGCACAATATAGTAGCAAGGAATAGCAAAATTCGCAACTGAATAGCAAAGCTGAATAAATATCCCAAGTACTTGTCTTAGTTGCTGGCCTACTCATGTTCCAAGTACCAGATGTATTAAGTGATGTGAACAGCAAGAATATGATTAGGAACAAGGTAGAAATCAGCACACACAAACACAGCTCAAATGGCGCTCTCTATGTGCTCCTCTAGATATTGTTCCTCTTTTGCCCCTCTTTTTTCAATTTTTTTGGGCTATCGTTGTTTTTTTGAGAAATTTTGACTTTTTCTTTTTATTTTTTTGATATTTTTTCTTCACTTAGGAGCACAAAAGAAGTAACCATAGAAAATATGAGCTTAAACAAGTGAAAGATGTGGCCTGTGGAATTTCTAGAAGACGTGCTCGAAATCAACAAAAACCTTGTGACCACGAAAACAGGATCTTGTGACCACTTTTTGACCAAAATAAAAATCTCTGACCAAATCGTCTATGGGGATGGATGGATCCAAAATTTTTTTCTGATTGATTTTGATATATGGAACTTCGAAATCCGAGTTCGTATGCGAAAACTAGACCAGTTTTACGAACGCACTCCGAATTAGAGGATAAAACAGAAACAATGCGCGCAAAATTGGTCACGGCAGCAATGATTTGATGGAAACAGTGAAGACAAGTGTAGGAAATTAGATGGCGTAGACTAGGGTTTGATGGATACAAAGGAAACTCAACAAGACTTGGAGATGTTCACGGATTATGATGAAAAACAAAGGGGAAAACACAAACTAGACTCAAAAACGATCTAAAACCAGCAACAAGAACTTGACCTAGGGCACAAACTCAACAACGTAAAACAGAGACGAACTTGCACGGCACAATGAGGCTATAGGACAGGGAATATGTGACGATGTATATTTTTTTTGCCTTTTTGTGGACTATAGGTAATGCAAAAACAATAACAATCTAAAGGGGAAAACAAAGTTATACCTAACGGGCAATAAGGTCTCTGATACCACTTGATGTAGACTAAGCCCGATCTTCTGAAAGGTATGATAGCGTCGATTGGTGGAGACTCAACATTCATGATCTAGGCTTCAAACCAAGACTGATTTGGACCCCCGCAACCGTTACACCACTGCTTCATTGGTTATCAACCACGCGAACGTGATTGACCTCACCGAGAAGGCTTTCCTGCAAGCGAATCGAGAACACAAGCAAGAACGGGATGAATGCAATCTAAAATTGCAAATAAGTATGAGGCTTATGATAACAAGAAGGAGTTCAAGTCTTTATTCGAAAGGACTAATCGCCACAGGCGAACAAGATCAAGAACTAGGGCCCTAGTACACAGCAAGCGGCCTTGGCGGCGACAGTTGCAGCAAAACGATGTCTGTTTCATTAAGAAACCAAGAACTAAACAAAACCCAAACCCTAAGGAGAGTGACGGCTAGTATTTATAGAGTCTTGGGCGTCACCCCCCCCTGGACGCGCCCCCTAATGGGTCCAAACATGATACACGGCCCAACGGACGAAAAGACGGTGTTGCAGCACCGTGATAGATTCTGGATGCTACCTTGTTTTGATGATTCCCATTGATTCCGAAGGGATTTTGATGTGAGACCAATTGGGTTGGCTTCCTTATCCAATTAGCTTTCCATCCATATGTGGATCATCGAAAATAGAGTCCGGATGCGTCCTGGGTGACCAGTTTAAGGCCTACTGGTCCTGGAGGCCGAGGCAGACTCGAACTTAAGTTGCTTTGGGCCTCCACCTCGGGGACTCGAACTGAATTAACCTCGGACCTCCTTCTTGACTTGGACACCCTTGCTAGACTCCTATCCCTCCATACCATGTGCCAAACATGGTCATATGCATGGGTGTCATGTCCTCATCAAGGCCAGGCCCTTCTTGTAAGGGCAGAGCGGTCAGTGGTCCTAGCGCAGTCCACCTTCGGTTCTTGTGCGGGGCCACTACAAGTGAATCAACCGAATTTTTCACATGTTTGAGGCGAGCGATGTCCGAGGCCATTAATGACTAGTACGGCTACAGGGCAAGCGTTCGGCAAGAGCGCAGAAAAGAGTATGGAGAGATGTGAGTCACGACAAGCGTGAACCATGGACTAACATGGAGCACGAAGTCACAGTGCTTCAATAACTCCTGAACAAGGATGGGTCAGTCGTGCACAATGCGACACGCGTGACACCTATGGATGGCGTACATGTAAGCAATACAGGCACGACAACCAAGGCAATACCAATGTGAAGGACTTAAAGATCATATACTACACGAGAGCCAGTCCACCAGAGAAGGCCTAGTTTAACCTATACCGAATGCTTAACCATAACAATAGGGCTACTTATATATTTCGTAGTTTAACGCCCTAATTTTACGCAAAAATAGGTTGTCAATTTTAATTTAGAAAAGGATTTTGAAGCTTTATTTCCTCATTTATGCTCTGATACCACCTATGGCAGAACCGCCTAATCTAATGCCCTCCCAAGAGTACTTGTCTTCCATTACACACTAGGTACCCAAGAGAGTGCACTAAATCATGCTGTTTCGTCGAGCACACCCTAAGGGAGAACTCAAAAATCCACATTTTTCCATCAGGATCATAAATGAGAGAATAAAGCTTACAACATTCTTAAGTCATTTCTTACATCACTTTATTGCAGTAACATAATATTACCTCAATTGATTATAATAGCGGAATATAACAATGTTATCAGTGTTACAGAGGAAACAAAGATTAATTTAATGATATGGTAGAGTATTAACATAGTGGACATTTATATACGAGAGATGCTAGCAGATTTTACATCTTTTCTTATAAAAACCTTTAGTGATGGTTATAAATGAACACTATAGTCATAGCATGAAAGAAATCCTCTCTGAGCCCACTAGGAGGTTTCCACACATAAGAGTTAGCTCTATGTATCCTCCGATCACCTGCAACAGGGGAATAAAACCCTGAGTACTTGATTGTACTCAGCAAGACTTACCCGACAAGAGGAAAATAAAAGACTCCAAGGATATGCAAGGCATATTTGTCTTTTGGGTTATTGCATCTGTGGAAGCATTACTAAACATGCGTCCTTATATTAAATTTTATTAGCAGTCATCATTAGTTCATTAACTATCCATTCTATGTAAGCTCCTATGCTACTTTCAAGCAGGTGGTGAGCAATCAAAACCATTTTACCATCTTTCATCTTCTAGTTCTTACAATGGTACTTGACCATAGCCAAGTTGTACCGTCTCACAGAAACGGCGATTTGCGAACCAATGTATCCTAGCTGGGTACCCCGAAACACATGCCCCATTTATACCCAAGGCACAAACAAGATCAACCCATTCCACTCCTATCAAGGGGTCTAGATCTCTATCCAAACTTGGACTCTAAGCCCCCACACTTGAGACCCGGTCTTAGTATGGTGCTTAAACCTCCTCCTTTCCCCGTCTCCAATTAGTCAGTTCGGAAAGAGCCAGAAACCACGACAAGAGCGTAACGAGCCTTTCCGCTCCCATAAGCAAGTATGTGCTTAGGATAATAAGTTTGTGACCTGATGACCATCCACAGCAACGGATGGTCCTCAGTCGACACAGGCGGAACAAGTGCAATCCGAGCCTTGCTCGAATGCCTAACCAAGTCTAGATCTAAAGTACCATTCCACTCGGTCTACAATTATCATTCATATATATTCCATGTGATAGTAATATAATAACAACAATAATATATTTCCTATCTCTCGCGAGTGACAGCTAATCACTCAACTTCTAGCGAGTCCTATAGCAGAGCAATCTACATGATCATGACATACTTGTAGGACTCATAGGATAAGGATATATATGCAAGTGGTTTCATTCAACTCCTTAAAACTTAATGCACAAACATAAAATAAAGTGCAGAATAATAGGGGTTACGCACCG
This sequence comes from Miscanthus floridulus, assembly GCF_019320115.1. Lineage (NCBI taxonomy): Eukaryota > Viridiplantae > Streptophyta > Magnoliopsida > Poales > Poaceae > Miscanthus > Miscanthus floridulus. The sequence goes on along the minus strand of NW_027098376.1, from coordinate 69,511 downwards.
GGGCTTGCCTGGGTAAGATATAACCAAAAGTTAGCATTCCATCATGGTGACATGATCATCAAGGCACCATCCTCTCCACTACTCTGATCATCTCCACGATCCATCGTTGTTCCTAATATGATATACGTGGATGCAACGCCGAGACGTAAACAATCAACGGCAACCGAAACTCTTAGAAATACGATTACACCTCGCAAACTAACAAGATAGCTCTAATAAATAATATGCTAGGCTACGTATCCATGTTGTCGAATAAGGCGTTGTTTCCCAGAAAATTGTTCTAGTTTTAAAATCCCAAGGTGTTTCGGCATTTTATTGATTAAATATATACTTTTGAACTAGGGCTCATTTAGCTACCTTAGTAAACTAATTATTATGTAGCTACAAAAATTACAGTGAGCACCTAATAATGTTAGGAATCTACTATGAAAGTTTCGAAGCCAACACTATCACTAATTTATCACAATAATTCCTACAAATTTATATCTTACAATATTGAGCATCTCAAATTAATTAGATAACTCCTAGAAATATTATAAAACTATGTGAATAAAATATACTAGCAGATAGATCATGATTTTAGGAACCTAACAAAATTGGTTTCATAATTTTCGGTTAACTACACAATTTTATATTGAATTTACAAGTTTACCTTAGAAACTAAATTAGAAAATGCTTTAGAAAACAAAAAAGGGTCGGGGCAAGCATTCGGCCCAGCAAGCGGCCCAACACGGGATTCCTCACGTGCGTTGGCTATTTTATAGAAAAGACCTTGATCTATAAATTTATTACGTCGCACTATGCGCACTATTCCTACCGTCAGTAATCTTGCAACCAAACCCTCAGATGTTTTCACCTTTACCACGGGGAGGTCCCTAGAAACCCCGTATGCGCCGGCGCAGCGGCCGACGACATAAGGCGGTTACACTAGGCAAACTAGGCTCGCTACGATGGAAGTAAGGAGCCGACCACCATCTACAGCTGAACGTGCAAGGATGGGTGGCGGTTAGTGACTCGGAGGTGCACTGTCACGAGCTACAGCGGCGAGCGGCTATCTGCGGCGGTGGCGTGCCTACTTCGATGAACCTATGTATGCTCTGCAGAGTAGAGGTGGTGGATAAACATCAATGGCTCATCGTTGTGCATGCCCTACTGACGGTTGAAGCAGGGGAGCGCGCGACGGTCTAGTCACATGCGAGCCGCCGGGCGGCGATGCTCCGGGATGGACACCCATGCGTCACCACGTCTCCGGTAAGTGCCCTAGCCAAATGGTGTGAGCACCAGATAGAGGAGGTCAAGGCGAGCTCATGGATATAAACAATTGAATCAATTCGGACCTTACCCCAATTTCACTGGCACGGCAGCGCACCTGGCCGATGGTGAGAAAGATGCCAAATTGGCAGCCAATAGTGCTCGGTTGCGCCAAGGTGAGGGTCGAGCTACTAGCTGGCTTTCCTGTCTAACACTACAAGATTTTTGGTCTACTGCAACGCCGAAGAATTGCAACGTAGAAAAATTGGTTGCCAGAGATTGTTGTATTACAACCATTCTAAAAAATGGTAGCGATACATGCCTTTAATACAACGGTTTTCAAGATGTTGCAAAGCTCTGTTGCATTTGGTGGACGATATTGCAATGGTGAAAAATGGTTGCAATAGACTTGATTTTGGTTGCAATTGTGTGGTAGTACTGCAACTACATTTACGTTAGTTGCATTTGGTTTTGACTATTGCTACGGTTTTTTTGTGTTGCATAAAATTTGACAAGCGTTGCAAATGCTAGATACTTAATGCAACGAGAACTCTTGGAGGCGAAGCAAAAGTGGGGGTCAATTGCAACCTTTTTTGGCAGTTGCAATATACTTTGATATTGTTGCAAGTGCTAAATTTTATTGCAACGAAATCTATGGGGTCGAAGCGAAAATTGTGTTCAAGTGCAACGCTTATTTTTGGTTGCAATATACTTTGATAATTGCAACGAATTTAAAACTTAAAAAAAGTATGGAAAGAAAAGAATTGGGGACGCATATATTAAAATTAAAAAGTGCTCCCCACAGGATTCGAACCATGGAGCTCTGGTTCAGATAAAACCTTCTACACCACTGCGCTATGTAGGTGTGTTCGTTGTAACTCAAGTTTTAATTTATTTGATATGATTGAAGACCTTATGAGTTATAAAACGCCCCAACCCTGGCCCCATCTCGGCATCTCCGTCCTTATGCATGGTGTCTGAAACTTTCTGTTAAGTAGTAGTTGCTGTTAAGTACTTGATGTTAAGTATGCGTGGATGTTAATTAGTACTTGAAGTTGTACCGGGGTGGTTGGTCACTTTGTTAGCGATAGTAAATGCCTGACCGTGCACCATCAGTCACATGGTGACCACACTAATGAACCTTTCCTTGTCCAAACATTTGCCGACCGGTGATTACTCTTGGGCAATCGTGATTTTTATTTCAAAACTTTCCACTTACCTCTTTATTTCAAATACTTAAAACATTTATCTCAAGAGGTATTCATTAGCATAACGAACATTAAGGTTCCATGCAACGGTTCAAACTTAACCATGTCATCAGTTCATAAGAAAAAAATAATAAAGTGCGACATATGCATATGAAGAACAATTGACCCTTCCCACCAAACAGTGCAACAAAAAAATTTGTCTTCAAGCAAAGAAATCATCTTCTATATTTTCTTCCATGACTGGTGCAATAACCCCATCATCAATGTAGGTGTCATCGTCGTCAGAATCATCATCACCAATATAGTCATCAACAGGTTCGGGAATTGCTTCGCTACGCACTTGATTAATAATGGCGGCAGAACCAGTTGTGCCTGCCCTATCTTGTCTTGACCAGTTTAAGAATTCCTGACCTTGGCCTGATTCATTCATTTCTTGGATTCCCACATCAAGTGCATCAGCGTCATTTCCTGTGTCTGGCATGGAAAACAAATTTCTTGGTCTCACCAAAACAACAGTAGACCATCTCGGCTTGTTCACGATAGGGACATAAAACACCGGTTCAGCGTTTGAAGCAAGAATGTAAGGTTCATCTGAATATCTAAACATGGAAGTAGCAATGTCGATAATACCAAATTTGTCCCTAGTGTACCCTCTGCTTCTGCTGGTACTGGTAGCCGGCACATCATACCAATCACACTGAAATAATATAACTTCTTTTTCTTGTGGGAATTCCAGTGAGATTATATTTCTAATGACTCCATACCAGGTCATGTTGCCTATACTATCGTCACCCTTCACAAGGACACCAGAATTTTGTGTCACGAGACTTTTCTCTATGGCAGTTGTCCAAAATAGCCAATTATTGATGTGCACTCTATTCAACACACGAGCTCGAGGGTCAGGTCCTTGAGAAAGGGCATGCATCAGTTTACTTGCTTCCCCTTTCTCATATAGTTTTGCTATCTGTAATTTAAAAATCAAGTTAGACATCTACCGGTTAATTACTACGTTGGTCTGACCATAAAGTTGAATTTAAAAATATAAATTAATACTACATACCTCGATTTCAAACCATCTTACAAAATGCTCCTTGTGTCGTTTTTTAATGTTAATTGAACTATCCCTTGTTAGTTGTGTCTTATGCTCCCTACATCAGAGTGCACCAAATTATTAGTTGATGCCACAAACAAGCAGATAAAAGATAAATTTAGTGGTAAAAATTGCGACTTACTCTACCCATTTTCTGGCTTCATCACAATTAGTAATTATGTAGTGCCTCATCTTTTGAAGTTCAACTTTCTCCAAATTCTTAAGCTTATTTCCTCTCCTCTTGTAATCAATTTCACTAAATATGCTTAGACCACTTGGAGGCTCATTCACAACTGTATTTTCATGACGATCAGCTCGACTCAGCTTGGTGTCGACGTCGAAGAATCGAGAGCAAAATGTAAGACACTCCTCAGCTATGTATGCCTCGGCTATTGATCCTTCTGGTTGTGCCTTGTTCCTGACATATCCTTTAGCAGTACGTAGATACCTCTCTACTGGATACATCCATCTGTAACACACGGGCCCTCCTAGTTTAGCCTCTTCAACTAGATGGACCGGTAAATGAATCATTATGTCAAAAAATGCAGGCGGGAAAACCATCTCAAGCTGACAAAGAGTCTCTTTAATTGAACTGTCTAGTTTGTCAAGATCTGCTGGCACCAACTCATTTGAACAAAGTGCACTGAAGAACCTACTGAGCTCAATCAATGGCCTGGCAACATCTTCTGGCAAAATCCTTCTAATGACTAAGGGCAATAGTTTTTGTAGAATAATATGGTAGTCATGAGTTTTGAGTCCAGACACCTTACATGTTTTATCGTCAACACATCTCTTTAAATTGGAGCAGAACCCATCAGGCATCTTCACTCCTTGAAGAAATTGGCATAAAATCCTCTTGTCATCCTTGTCTAGAGAGTACAACGCTGCTGGCAAGGTGTACGTGTCATCATCAATCACAGGATGCTGATCTTGCCTGATCCCAAGATGTTCCATGTCAAGGCGGGCATTCTCGCTGTCCTTACATTTCCCTTCAATTTCAAGCAAAGTCCCTAATATGCTCTCGCATATGTTTTTCTCAATATGCATCACGTCCAAATTATGCCTTATGATCAAAGAAGACCAGTAGGGGAGCTCAAAAAAAATACTCTTCTTCCTCCAATTGTGCCATCTTGCGTCTTCATCACGCTTCCTCTTTTTTGATATGTCCTTTCCAAATCCCGTTGGATGAAAAGTTGCATATTGGTCTAATACATCTTGACCAGACAGTGGAACTAGAGCCTCTCTGGTTTCCTCTTCATTGTTGAAGCTCATCTTGTTCATGCGCCATGGATGGTCTAAGGGCAAAAACCGACGATGTCCCATGTAGCAGAACTTCTTCCCATGTTTCAACCACAAATAATCTGTATCCTTGTGACAGTAAGGACATGCAAATTTTCCTTTTGTGCTCCAACCAGAAAGCATCGCATATGCAGGGAAGTCATTGATTGTCCAAAGTAGCATAGCACGGAGTGTAAAGTTTTCCTTTGCCTTTACATCCCTACAATTAACACCAGTATTCCACAGCGCCTTCAACTCATCAATGAGGGGCCTCAAGTAAACATCAATATTCATTCCAGGAGTTTTCTTGCCAGGTATCAACATCGACATGATCCAATAAGATTGTTTCTCATACAACCAAGGAGGCAAATTGTAAGGTATTAGGATAACAGGCCAACAACTATAAGTAACATTTTGCATACCAAATGGGTTGAAGCCATCAGAAGCAAGACCCAGTCGAACGTTACGAGCTTCTTTAAATTGTGGAAACATATTGTCCACGTGCTTCCATGCCGTGGAGTCAGCAGGATGACGTAGTTTGCCATCATCTATTCTTCCTTCCTCATGCCAACGCATTTCTGATGACGTGCTCTCTGACATGTACAGTCTGCGTAGCCGAGGTGTGAGAGGGAAGTACCGAAGGATTTTGACTGGGACACGACGACGTTTCTTATCATGACCATCGTTCACATGGCCATCACCACGGTCATCTGTTTTCCACCTAGATGCTTTACATTTGGGGCATATATCCAGCTTCTCATATTCCTTCCAAAATAACACACAATGATTCTCACATGCATCTATCTTGATATAGTCCAAGCCTAGATCGCGAACCACCCTTTGCACTTTCTCCATTGTGTTTGGGACACAATGACCTTTAGGGAGAAACTTTGAGATCAGAAAGAGTACCCCCTCCAATGCTTTGTTACTTATCCCATACATGCACTTAACCTGGAAAAGTTCCACAATAAAAGATATCTTTGTACCATCTTCGCAACCTGGATATAATTCCTTTTTTGCCTCCTGTAGTAACTTGAAGAAGACCTTGGCTTGCTCGTTCGGCTCGTCTTCATCACCGATCTCTCCTCGTATTTCACCTCTGATTAGGGATTTAATCAAATTACTGGCCTCATCATCTTCACTCGGTGCGCCGCCTTCTTCATTGTCTACTCCAGAATCATGTGGTGCACCTTCATCATCGTTCTGTACTTGTACATCTGCTGCTGCTGGGTCGTCATTGTGTACTTGTACATCACTAGGTCCTGCATCTTCATTGTGAAAAACCACATCAGCTGAACCTTCCCCTTCCATTATAAAACTTTCAGCAAACCCTGTTGAAAGGACATGAATCTGAAGCACAGCCCGTGTTCTGTGTGACATGCATAGACATTTACGGCACGGACATGCTGCAGTTCCACCCCTCGAAGTGCCACTATATGTCCTGTCCAAAAACTGCATGAATTTGTTCTGCCACTCGGTTGAAGAACGAGGCAAGCGCATCCAACTCCTATCATCGCCTGACATCTGCGTGATGAAGATGAACGATGATCACCAATTTAGCCAGCGTATTTACATACATAATTGAACTATATATGTGCAGCCCATAGTGATCTCGTACCTTTCGCCGCGAGGACGGCTTGTCTGATTGATCGATCGACGTGGAAATTAGGGCAGAAATCAGCTATACTCTACCTAAATTAATCACATTACAGCACAATTAGCGAGCTATATGGTAATACAAATTAGACATCGGAGGCTGGGAGCTTTTGATTCTCATACCTTCAAAACTGATTCTGTGATCCACGGGTTGCACCTCTATGGAGGTCCGAAGGGCAGTGGAGCGGAGGTCGGAGGAGTCCAGATGCCGAGCAGTGGCGGCGGTCGCCCTCACCCCCGTGTGCAGCGCCCCCTGAGGATCGCGACTCCACCCTCGTTCGCAGCGCCCCCTGAATCACCCTCGTGCGCAGCGCCCCCTGAGGATCCCCTGAAGAAGCGAGTCAGGCAGGGACGGACGGGGTGGGCTGTGGGCAAGCGGCCATGCCCTGCGTCCGAGCCGCACGTATACCTGAAGTATTCTCCTATGTACTGCGGACCGTCCGTGGAGTTCAGAGGACCGTCCGCTACAAGTGGCGGACCGTCCAGATCATTTGGCGGACCATCCGGTGGGTTGGTAGGCAGCGCATCAGAAAATTTTGGCTAAGTCCACCACACGCATCACGATTCATGAGATCGGAGAAGCATGCATGCAGCTCGATCGGCATAAGATGGATATATAAAATTTTGGCTAAGTCCCTAAATTTACCATGAGATGGACATGCTGAAATTTTTACCATGACTTGGACATTGTCAAATTTGATTTTTACCGTGGGACAGACATATGCAAAAATGGCTAAGTCTGAATTTTTGCTATGACTTAGAGACTAGAATTTTACCATGACTTGGGCATTGACAAATTTAAAATTTTACCATGACTTATCAAGATCTACAAAGTTTATTTTGGCCGAACTCAGACATGCCCCTCCACTATAACCCATCATGTGTAGTTTTTCCTAGTCATCTAAGAGTTACATGTAGAGTACAGAGTACTTTCTCCTCTAATACTACTAGTTTTTTTTACTAGGGCCAACTTTCAGAGTACTTATCCATCTTATCCCACTAGTTTATTTACTTTTAAGAGACCTCATAGGAGTTGGTCAAGCCCAAACCTATGAAAAGATAGCAACAACCAACTCGCACCCACTCAGACATGTCCCACCAGGCCACCATAACCCATCATGTGTAGTTTTTCCTAGTCATCTAAGAGTTACATGTAGAGTACAGAGTACTTTCTCCTCTAATACTACTAGTTTTTTTTACTAGGGCCAACTTTCAGAGTACTTATCCAACTTATCCCACTAGTTTATTTACTTTTAAGAGACCTCATAGGGGTTGGTCAAGCCCAAACCTATGAAAAGATAGCAACAACCAACTCGCACCCACTCAGACATGTCCCACCAGGCCACCATAACCCATCATGTGTAGTTTTTCCTAGTCATCTAAGAGTTACATGTAGAGTACAGAGTACTTTCTCCTCTAATACTACTAGTTTTTTTTACTAGGGCCAACTTTTAGAGTACTTATCCATCTTATCCCACTAGTTTATTTACTTTTAAGAGACCTCATAGGAGTTGGTCAAGCCCAAACACATATCAAGTCAGTGTAAAACTCTAGAGTTAGCCACATTTCTCAATATCCAAGTCATGGTAAAATTTTAAATTTGTCAATGCCCAAGTCATGGTAAAATTCTAGTCTCTAAGTCATAGCAAAAATTCAGACTTAGCCATTTTTGCATATGTCTGTCCCACGGTAAAAATCAAATTTGACAATGTCCAAGTCATGGTAAAAATTTCAGCATGTCCATCTCATGGTAAATTTAGGGACTTAGCCAAAATTTTATATATATATCCATCTCACGGTATATATCCAAGAAAGCAATGTTGGCTTCATCGAAATATGTATCCAGATGCAAAAGCAAAATTTGATTGAGTCCAGCAGTGTTTCATAGAAGTTTGGGTGTCTACTCTTGGCGGACGGTCCGTGACGAAAAACTCTCGCGCCCTTTTATTTCGCGACTTCCTCATCTACCACGTCGCCGCCTTTTATTTCGCGACTTCCCGTTTCCTCCCCCCACGCCGCCCCCTTTTATTTCGCGACTTCCTCATCTACCACGTCGCCGCCTCCACACGGTTAGGGTTTTTGGATTCCACCAAAGAGAAGTCGAACATGACGACAACTCCAACGAGTGGAACACCTCCGTCCTCGACGTCGATGCGCACACCTGCAGGAGCGGGGATGCCAACAACTCCAGCGGCGGCGGCGGCGGCGGCGACGCCGACAAGTTCATCCAGACCCAACGCCACCATGTCCCTTTTTGGGGCAACACATTCGTCCGGGATGCCAACAACTCCGGCAGCGGCGCCGGCAAGTTCATACAGACCCAACGCCACCATGTCCCTTTTTGGGGCAACACGTTCATCCAGGTCGACAGCAGCACTTGGTGATCAACAAGAGAGCTCCCTGCCAATCAATGAGACCAATGATAGGTAACACATATTTTTGGATTCAACATCTCGGGTTTAGAGTTTTAGATATATAATCTTGAAAATGTTCTGGGAAAAATGTAGCCTAAGAGCATCGACGCTGCAGGGACATGCAGGAAGCAGTGCGCCATGGGGATAATGTAGATCGAATGCCTGGGATTAATGATATGTAGGGATTAATGAGTTTGGTCTCTGTCCATACACATAGTATACATATTTCTAATTTAGAATGGGACTGTAGGCATTTCCTATCAATTAAGCTAAGAAGAACAAGTGTGCAATATTTAGTGTTTCCTAGTATAAATATTTTTTTGGTTTACTTTAATTTCAGTCATGGGGGTGCACATATAGTTCAAATAAGTGGCACTAAGTTTTAATTACTTTCTCTGTCTGTACACATACTATATGTACACTGGTTTCCTTTTAAGTATATTGTTGTATCATCACTAGTGCTTAAGTTTGATACTATTGTAATATTTGGCAGCTCGGATCAAACATGGACTCTCTATTTCACTTGCGAGGGATTGCCGGGGGGGCAAGAGTCTTCTACTATTAGAATCACTAGGGCTGATCTCACCCTGAGTAACTTGCTTGCAATGAAATTACAATTGGGGTATAGGGTAAGGGACTATTTGTACTACAAGAGGAGATGTGGTAATGCAGCAACATTACACGAAATCGAAGAAGAAGTCAATGCAGATGCTATGATAGCATGTAATGAGGAGGAAAGACAGGTCAGACTATTGCTGTCCAAGGAACAAAAAATAGACCAGAATGTGAACATAACACCCTTGAAAGTACTTGGAAGGAGACCCATTAGGGAAGAGAATATAGATGAAGATGAGGAGTCAATTGATGCTTACAAGGAATGGTTGCACGTCATGCATAAGGAAAACCGATTCATGGGTAAGTGTTATGTTGGACTCCTATATATTTCAAAATTGTTGTATTATTTTATATTGGAGAAGCCTTTGTACTAATATTAGCTTGGCTGACCCAGATTTGAAAGATATCGACAGGGATGACACCACCAAAACTTACAAAGAATGGTTAAGGGTGCAAGGACAACTGAATGATATTAGTAATATAACATCTGTCCCTACATGTCTATTGTTAATATTCCTTCACAAACATATCATATCTTACACAAGTGACCAATATTTTCTGCAGTGGCATATGTGGACAGTAATCATCATACAGATGTAGTACTTTCAAGTGAAGATAGCAACCCCACACCGCCAGTAAATAGACCATCTCATGCTCGGCGTTTCATTCCACAGGGAGAGGGAACTAGTAAGTAATGAATATTTTCAATTTATTGTGAGGTTCAGTTAATTTTAAACTATGTCAATAGTTTTTTAAGTGTTTTGCTTTGTATATAATTGTTTTTCATGGACAAGACTCCAAAAAGAGGAAGCCAAGAGGTAACTTGAAAGGATGGACAGCAACAAACAAGAGAACTAGGGAGGCGTCTCAGAAGCTTAGCATCCAGTTCTCTAGGCTTGGAGGACCTGTAGGTTCAAACAAACGAATATTTGTTGATGAAATAACACTGTTCACGAGGAAAAGAGCACCTCTCATCGGAGTAAGAACATGGAGAGATATCCATGTGGATGTCAAAATTGCAATAGCAAACGATGTGCTGGTAAGCTTCTGTTATCCATGTGGATGTCAAAATTTCAATACCAAATTATTGTTTAAGAAGTAATTTATTTAGGCTTTACCTTGAGCAGGCTAAGTGGGACCTTGAGGATAACGAGGCGAACAGAATCAAGATATGGACGGTGGCTAATGACCGTTACAAAGGATGGCGATCTACATTTAGTGCTACCTACAAGGCGTACACCACCTATGAAGAGAGAATGAGACATAGGCCAGAAGAATTAGACATTGTTGAGTGGCACTATCTGGTGTCGTATTTTGGCACCGAAGAATTCCAGGTTTGTTCCCAATTTTTAAAAAAACTTGCCAATTCCACTTCTGACGTCAAGGTTTATGTTTTGCACACTGCTGATTTTATAAAAATCAAATCATTGCTGGTTCTGTGCAGAGGATTAGCAATAAGAATTCTCAGAATCGGCACAATCGACAGATACACCATGTTACAGGATCAAAGGGTTTTTCTCAATTGAGCTATGAGAAGGTAAAAAATTCTGTCACAAGGTTTTCCTTCAGGCATTTTTTTATGGTTTGTGCTTGTGCCCCCGAATGACAATGACATGATATTGTTATAACCTATATAGTCTTTGTATTTGATAGAGATATTTAGCCCACTGCCCACTACAAAAAAATATATTTTGCATCCTTGTATACAGAAAGCTGAAAAGTACTAAAACTAATGTGTGCCAACAAAAAGAAGAACTTGGATTCCTGTTCTTTTTCAATAGCAATAAATATTTCTGTTATCTTCTGTTTTAAATTCGTGGTGGATATCTTCCTGATCTTTACAGTTTATAAAAGCTTCTACATTTCACTAGATTATGAAATATGGCTAATTTTTTTACATTCTTGCCTAATTAGAGGGACCAACTAACTGGTGAAGAGCCAAATGATATGGAGCTTTTTATGATGACCCACCAACAAAATGGACAATGGACAAGCGAGGAATCTAGGGAAGTCTATGTGAGTATTAAACAGTTTTTACAACCCTTATTAAGTGATGCAACTGTCCTCACTTAGAATTAAAGTTTTAATTAACTAAATGTCTTTGCTTTGTTAGGACAATGCAACCAGGAAGATTATGGAGCTGGAGTCAAGGCCTGACGCAAATGTCGTCTCAGACTTGGAGCAGAACCAGATTTTCCAATCAACCTACAAGGAAACGAGAAAAATCAAATCAAACAAGATGCATGCTAATGGTTACCTTGCAAGGTACCCAACTAGAAAGGAGCTACTATCGGAGGACTACCAGCGCAAACTGCAACAGGAGGAAGCCCTCATTGAATCGTTTGGACGGCTGCAAGATAGACTAGAAGCTCAAGAAGTTGAAAGGGAAGCCGAGAGGCAAGAACATAGGCGTCAGCTTGAACAGATGAACAAGGAAAGGGAGGCTGATAGAGAAGCACTTAGGCAAGCTATGTTAATGTTGCAAGCAGCCCAACAGCAAGCTTCAGTACAAAAGGTAATATTAACAACATCTATGTTCTCATAGTTTATTGAACTGAAAATCATGATCTTGAACCCAATTCAAAATGCAGGCTAGCACAATTGTGGAGCCAACTGAAAATGTTGCTGCTGCTGCAACAATTGAGGGGACACAAAATGTAACAACTACAATGGGAGAACACATGATGCATAGTCAGCAGGTAGTTTGATGATAATTGAAGAATGTTTAATTGTAACATGCATGTCATATTCTTGTCAAGGGGTGTAATTTTTACCACCAACCATTTATTTTCAGGTTACCTAAGAAACCAGCCAGCCAGAACAACAACCCCCTTCTTCCGCAGCTGAAGAACGTCTCACTAGAGGGCGCATGACTAGAAGTAATTTGGCAGCGAATTCGGGTGCTGTTTATACTACAGCAAAGCAACTGAAGGAAACTGCGGTTAGGAAAAGATCTGCATTGTCCAAAAAGAATACACAGGTACTATGTGAAACCTTTTATCTCTCTTTGCATTAAAAAGGAACATATAGTCCTTTTGGAGAAGTACATAGCTATTCTTTTGTTCTGCTCCTAAATATGGTCCAGGCTTAGTTTCCTCTTGCTGATTAGAAATATATATGGATGTGTTTGTGCTCATAAAATGTCTTGGGAGGCAGCTGCATGTATGTTTATATTTGCTTTACGCTTCAAAGTTCATGGTTGATAGTACTGCAGCTCACAGAACTCTAGTACTGCAGCTCGTGTTTTGCTTCAGTGTTCAATTAGCTTTGCCACCACTAGTCTCAGTTTAACTAATGCATGTCAATGATTTTTTCAGGAGGAATCTTGAGTTTGAGAAGGAGCATGCGAATGGTGGGACGTTGGCCAACATACATATCAAGGGAACCTTCGCTGCTACAGTAGACATTAGTCTTTTGATTCGAATGAGTTCAAACAGTTGTCTGTGCTTAACACATTATTATGTGTTAAGCTATCTACTTGTGTTCTCATTTAGTTTGACACTCGGTGTGTTTTGTTAAAGATTTTGTATGAACAAATTATATTTCGTTTTAATGGATGTCGATGCTTCCTTCATTATGTATTTGTCGTTTTACGATTATTAATTTAAGCTACCAAACAAAGTGTCGCAACATGAATTATTAATATATTAATCTGGCGTTGCAATATATGATGGCACATATAACAATCACATTTAGTCGTGGCAATAGGTACGATAATCGTGGCAATAGAGAAACTATCTCTTGCAACTACAAAAAGATGACCGTGGCAATAGAGGAATCTACCTATAGCAACCAGATAGTTAGTAACGTGGCAATAGATGACCTGTCTGTAGCAACCAACCTAAGTAACGTGGCAATAGCCTATGCCATCTATAGCAACCATTCAGAAACGTGGCAATATATGACCTCTCTGTAGCAACCAACCTGAAGAGATGTTGCAATAACCTAAGCCACCTATAGCAACCATTTAGGCGACGTGGCAATAGAGAACCTCTATTGCAATGCTTTCTCTGCGTAGCAACAACCACGATTGCAACACCTGTGTTGCGTTGCGCTTGCATTGTGTTGCTACACGACCAGCGTGTCGCAATACGTATCGCTAGCAACGCCTAGTTCGTTGCAATTGATACTATTACCACACCCATAGTGGTTGCAATTGCTTTTGTTACAACACTCACCAGGTGTTGCAAAAGCGTCAAAAGTGTTGCAATAGAGGGGCTGTGTGTCGCAACTAAAATGTAACCCATTGCATTATGCTATTGCTACCCTTACAAGTGCAACGACATTTAACCAAAAAAAATTGGTAGCAAAATTACTATGGCTACCATTTTTGGGTCTTTTGCTACACTTTTTTGGTGTTGCAGTAGACCGAAAATCTTGTAGTGTAACTACTAGAACACCGAATTGAGGTGTGGTGCCCCAAACCGCACGTATTTGTCATGCGAAGCGGGGCAATTCTGTCGGTGACAAGGGCAGGCGGGAGCGACAGCTCTTCGTGGCTGTGCCTACTTTGGTCGATGCTGCTGTAATCAAGCAAGGCGTCTACACGGGAAAGACTTAGAGAGAGAGCAACGTGGAGCACCATGATGGAACTGCTCGGCCATGGTGAGATGCGAGCGGCGGCAGTGAAGTAGCGATCACGTGTGGGGCCATCTCGTAGGGCCAGTGCAACAAAACGACGCGAGCGAGGGAAGTGACACCGCAACACGGCATTAGTGCGACGTTACCACGGAGGCAGGCAGTGGCTCAGCGAGTAGGTGATTCAAGCGGCGAAACGATTGTCACATCGGCTAGACGAAAGCCACCACAACATCGGCTTGGCTGGCAGCGTGGTGGGGTAGCAGCGCACCGACTAGCAGCTGCATGGTGATGATAGCGACCAGCTGGGGTCGGCCACGGCCAACCCACGACTAGATAGACCGATCGGGCTCAGTTCCACGGCGCGTGGAACGTGGCTAGCCGCTCGACGCCGAGTGGACGCACAAGGTGACCATGCGCACGGGCCAGGCACATGACATGCATGAATTTTAAAGTGGAACAAAAACTACTAATGATCATAAGTGAGGCCTAGCTAATTCCCCTATCCTACAGTCAACATTACCGGTGACCTAGCAAAGCCATCGCCATGGCCAGAGAGCAACCTAGAGAGGGGGATAGAAGGATGCCAACCTGAGCTCGTCGTGCTGAATGCCAGTTCACGAACAGAGCGCCAACATCGTGGCTTACAGCGCGTTCTAATGAAGTTTGGGGAATTTTTACGAGAGCCACGTGACACCCAACATAACAACCATCTATGCCAAGGTCAATTATTCACTTTGATGCAATCAACAATAGCAAAGCATGCAGCTAGTGTTTAAACATTTTAGCTAGAATTTAAATGTCAAGATAGCATTGTCTTACAACTTTTCCCATACTTAGAAAAGTTAAGGTTCAATTCAAACTAACAGCCATTAACGCTTTTGTTACAATTTTTAAAAGGCCTCAACCCTATTAACTGCTACCAACAAGTATTTCATGCAATAGTTCATACCTTATACTAACCCATAGGAGCAAAATATTTAAGCACCATTTAACTATTTTGCTCAATTTAATTCGCTAGAAATGGTACTTTACACAATAGTTCAAGTATTTGCCGACTTAACGAAAAGAGCTTATCTTAACGTCAAATTTGATTTTTGAGCTCCCAAGAGCACTAGTTGACACTATTTATTTTGATTTTCTTTCTCAACCACAAAAGTGAGTCACATAGAATTGTTTATCATTTCACGTGCGTTATATATTTTTAAAACCCTGAAAACTTGTTTGGCTAATTCCTCTTGGACCTAAATTTCGGTGCTAGGCAAGCTCGTAACACTAGGGGTGTTACACATGGTAGGCTTATTCCTACCAAGGGGCCAGCAGTTAGCCAGCCACTATCTCCTCCACCAGATCTCGGCCTCTGGAATACCGATAGGCCAAGGCAAAAGCCCTATCATAGGCTTTGCGATCCTCACCAGTCCTCGGACTCAGGGGTCCCTTGAGTAGGAGGCTTCATCGGAGTCATCACAGAAGCCAATGGATAGCGAGTGTTCTTCCCGTCAGAGCCGGTAGATGTCATGCCGCTAGTCCTCACATAGAACCAGTACTACATTCAATCCTTCGGCCACTTGTTCTTCTGAGCGAAGGAGATCTCCAACTTCCCGCCTTTCTGGTTCCTCCACGGCATAAAAGGCAGCTTCCATACTACGCCACCATCTGGCCTTTGCCAACCCATTTAGGCTCATGCTAGAGCTCGTAATACTCGCAGAAAGTACCAACATTGCTCTCCATGCCACAAGACAAGCAGGCCCAACAAAACTTACTCAAAGTAACAATACCATCGGGAGTAACATGATGCAGCTGTACCTCAAATGCTTCCAAAACTTGGCAAAGGAAGTGCGCTGCTAGGAAGCGAAGGCCACAAAGGAAAAATCCTTGAAAACCACGGCATCAGCGGCATGTGGTTTAGGAATCGTCTCCCCTTACGGAGGCTTTACCTTAGCCTTACCAAAGCAACCCAATTTCCATAGCTCCTCGATCATGTCCTTCGTCATGAGCGAAGGCCCAAAATCCCACATCCTAGATGAGCCAGCCATGTCTCCTGCCTCCTCAACGGTTATCAAATCAGCGATGAGGCCTCAACTCTAGAAAGATCCTCTTCAAGCCCCAACGCCTCTGTGCTGACAATCATACACTCCTCAAACCGCATAGACCACCCACTAGACCTAACATCGAGAAGGCGACGGTACGGCCTGAAGAAGGAAGTCCGGTGCGGAGGAGGATAAACAGGCATAGCCACTTCTAAGACTTAGCGACAGCCCAAAGCGAGCGAAGGCAAACAACAACTAAGCGAAAACAAAGTGCAAAGGAACAGTGCAGAAAGCAACAGCAGTGAAAGCGATGGCTTAGATAGGGATGGGAGGAGCCTTCACCTACCGACCCTTATATAGCCCCCACGCTGCCACTTCGACTTCCGGGGCCAATGGTCACATCCATTCAAAAACACGTCGGTTCTAGAGCCACCACGGCGAATCAAGTAGCGACACATCACCAACACAATGGTCTAATCCTGGTGTCCTAGGGGGGAAAGAGGGAAAGCCCCCATGTGTGCAAGAGCCTCCGCGCCTCAAAGCCTGAGGACTAGGTTTTGAGGGCAAGGCCTGCCAGGGGGGAAAGGGGGAAAGCCCCCGCGCGCACAAGAGCCTCCGCGCCTAAGAGCCTGAGGACTAGGTTTTGAGGGCAAGGCCCACCAGGGGGAAGCTTCCGCGTGCACCAAAGCCTCCACGCCTCAGAGCCTGAGGACCATGTTTTGAGGGCAAGGCCCGCCAGGGGGGAAGCCTCCGCGTGCGCCAGAGCCTCTGTGCCTCAGAGCCTGAGGACTATGTTTTCAGGGCAAAGCCCACCAGCATCAGAACAAGCCCTCAAGGGGGGAATTGTTGGGACACGGTTATGAGTTGTGGAGAACAAAGTTTGGAGCAGCAATAAGAACTGATGGTTAACAAGTTTTACGAGCCATGTGTAGGGAAAGAAGGCAGGGTATAGTCGAAAAGTCCTAGCTTCAAAGAAGAAGAAGACAGGCCCCACCATGGCGCCAGGAGTTAGGGCTAGTAAGAGAGTGAGGGCATCTCAAGGATCACAGGTTCAGCCTCCTGAATCCCAAACAAGATCATCAAAAAGGCTTCTTGTTACGGCGAGAGATGGCCAGAATGTAGAGGATCCTACCAATGGTCATGATGAAACACCACCACAAAGGTCTTATATAGATGCAGAGGAAGGCGATGGAGCTGGTGGTCAGGGCAATACAGCTGCAGAGGAATTTAGTGGAGGTGGTGCTCAAGACAGTACAGGTGCTGATGAAGACAATGCAGCTGGAGAGGAAGACACTGAAGGAAAGTTGATGTTTCTTTGTCATTCTATTATGCCATCTGGTTTGCTGATCTGCATGAAACTAAAGCATTTAAATCCAAATTGTATTTTGCAGCTCCTTCACAGCGAGCCCCAAGGAGACCTAGGCCACCCACCAAGGGAGCACAGCTGGACAGGATGACTAAAGCTATGGGAAGGAGAATGCCCATAGCTGTTGCTGAAGGGAAAAGAAGGCCTCATGAACCTGTTCAAGCAGCCAAGTTTGCATCTGAGGCTGGTGTCATCATTAGGGATAAGGTCCCTGTCCTAACTCATTGGAAAGATTACAAGAGAGATGATCGCTATTACAAAGACTTTGTGGGAAAGCTCTCTGTAAGTGCATTATTGTTTCTATGGTAAACTTGTATATCTGTTTAACCTGCATTGACTAACTAAATATGGAATTGTCATATGACTAGGGGCGCTTGGCCATTAACCCTGAAGACAAGCCAACAGAGGAAGCTTGCACTGATATGCTGCGCTCTAGGGTGCGGCAAATGCGTTATCGGCTGAAGAACAAATACTTCAATGGTAAACCTGCAAATGAGATTCCCACAACTTCTCCAGTTGCATGCATGTCTGATGCAGAGTGGAGGGTACTGGTTGCAAAGTGGTGTAATCCAAAAAACATGGTATGGGTATCTTGTCATATATTCTTTCTCATTCAGTTTCCAAAGATCTTCTCATTTGGAACCTATGATCTCATCTGACATGTTCATTCTCTTGTAGGAATCATGTGAAAAGAACAAGCAGAATCGCAGTAAAGTCAAGTATCATCAGGCTATGGGTTCTCGCAGCTATGTGGCACACTTACATGCATATGTAAGTAAAGAGTACCTTGTACATATTTGCACTAACCAACTTATTTTGCATTTTATCTGACAACTTTCCTGTAATTGATTATCTATGAAACAGAAAAAGAAGAAAAACAATGCAGAACCAAGCACAGAACAAAATGAAGAACTTGATTTGGTGGAGGCCTTCAAGACCTGCCATACCAGCTCCAAAAATGGTCTCAGTGAACCAGCAAGAGAAGCACTTGTAAGTCCCGACATCTGTTTCGCTTGTGCCATTTTGTTCATTAATTGGATAACATGTCCTATTTTAATCATTTTGTATTCTGTCTTTTGCTCAAAACTGGTCATAATCCAACATAGCTATATACTTCCTAAATAAGTTAAGTACTAACTGAAGGCTGTTCTTATTTCTGGGAACAATCTACATGCAGTCATAAATTCAGATTGCAGTCATTGATATACTAGATTAAAACTGCAATGTATCAAACAAGGAATGGCTTGAATGGGTTATTATCTTGGATGGATATGAAAATGGAAGCAACCTAACTGCAGCCAAGTCTCTAAAGCCCATGCTTTTAGTTATTCTCATGTGCTTTATGTATGTGTATTATCTGCTAAACCAATCTACTGAACAATCTAATAACTGTGCTCTGTTAATACTTGATAGATGTTGACTGGAAATGAGATTGCATTTAATTGAGAACAATCTGAACTAATTGTGTCCACATGCTAGGTGATTTCTGATTGTTTCATTGTAGAGTAGCTGTGCTTTATGTTAGTAAGAACCAAACTACAGTTTACATAATGTTCCACATAACAAATCAGATAAATTGTACTACAGTCTGTCCATTTTGCTAGGTTTGCTTCTACCTCTCTCTAGTACACATCTTGCTATTTATATTTTTAAAAATACATCTTGTGTGATATTTGCACCTCAAATTAATGCAATAATGATCAACTAATGATGGGTCATTGCTGTTTCAGTCAAATATGGAAGCTTTGAGGGCAGAACCTGTTGCTGAAGGTGAGACAGCAGTATCCAGTGTGCAGGTTGTGTCCCAGGTGCTCTCCCAGAACAGCTCAAACCATTTCCTCAAGAGTGTTGGCATCAAACTAGTGGCATCCTCCAAATCATCATCATCAAATGAAAGCGAGCTTCGGGAAGAACTAGCAGCTGAAGCTAAGGCTGCTGTACAAGGTGAAATCGACGATCTCAAGAAGAGAAGTGAAGAAGCTAAGGAAAAGCTGGCGAGGACACAAAAGGAGATGGAGGAGTACAAGAAGCTGATAGAGATAAACACCAAGGCAATGGAGGAGAACAATGCACTGCTCAAGCGTATCTTGGCCATCAACAATGGTTCTTCGACATGAGCGCTGCGCGTAGCTACTGGTTGATGAAGCAAGGGGTCCGTGCTGGTGATTTTGCTTATGCAATAACCTATGTTGCTATTGCTTGCCCACTTTTTAATAGTTGCTGTCATAACCTATGTGAACTGAGATGAAACTAGTACATGGAATATGATGTCTAGTGAGTTATATGTGAACCAAGTTTAGTATTGTTCATTCAGTTGATGGTACCTATGAATACTGGATCTGTTAAGTTGATGGTAATTGGAATACTATGATCTGTTGTTCAGCATGTGCACCTGTGATGAATTTTGTTACCTTTTTGTGACGATTTTGTAGTCAATTCTATGACTATTTTGTAATCTATTTAGTGACGAATTTGTAATCACTTCAGTGACGAAAATGAGAGCCAATCACAGCAAGACACGTGGACTACTCACAGCATGCCCTATGGCCCAATAAAAAGTGGACACGTGCACATCCACATCACTAGCCACATTAGCGGCCACGTAGTCAGACACGTCACCAGCCACATGCCAAGCCACGTCACCTAAAATGTGGACACGCCACGTGGACAAGACACGTCAGCTGCTAGCGTGGCAGACGCCATCTGGCCGCCTAACAGACGGCAAGTTATGACGAAAAAGGGGCTACATCAATGAAGAAAATGCATCGTCATAGAAAGAATACTCTTCTATGACGAGGGCCATTTCGTCATAGAAGGAACGCACATCTATGACGAAAATATACGTTTCGTCACGTTATCCAAAATATGACGCTCATTCAATGACGAAATCAATTTCGTCACAATTTCGTCATAAAATAATATATGTGACAATTTTGGTGTCTTCAGTGATGAAAGGAAAGCGTCATTGATGAACACATCCCTAGTAGTGATTTTTGGCAACCTCCTCCTCATCATTGTTAGAGGCGGCTACAGATACATCGGTGGAGGCGGCAGCAGAAGCAGCCATAGTCTTCCATCTTTTCGTGATGACCTTGGGCACACCAACCCCTTTTCCCATCTTCACCTTCGCCACAGCAGTAACATTCTTGGCAGCAGCCTTCCTCGCCTTGTCCTCTAAGGACTTGTGCACCTTTGCAGGAACATCATGTTCCTCATGGTGGATCCTAAACTCCTCAAAAACTCTATTGAGCCAGGGCATTGTACCAGCGATGGCCCGATGCGCCAAATACTCCTTGTCAGACATTTCGTTGCGTATCTCACACGCCCCCACCTCAGTGGACTTCATCAATTTCTTGGCAACCCAGCCCTCCTTCTCAAAGCTAAAGCAGGGAAACAGAACCCCGACACCTTCACCAAAAATAGGAAGATGGACCATCTCAATGGCCATGGTGTGGTAGAACCACCTAATCTAATGCCCTCGCAAGAGTACTTGTCTTCCATTAGACACTAGGTACCCAAGAGAGTGCACTAAATCATGTTGTTCCATCGAGCACACCCCAAGGGAGAACTCAAAAATCCACATTTTTCCATCAGGATCATAAATGGGAGAATAAAGCTTACAACATTCCCAAGCCATTTCTTACATCACTTTATTACAGTAACATAATATTACCTCAATTGATTATAACAGCGAAATATAACAATGTTATTAGAGTTATAGAGGAAACAAAGATTAATTTAATGACATGGTGGAGTATTAACATAGTGGACATTTATATACGAGAGATGCTAGCAGATTTTGCATCTTTTCTTATAAAAATGTTTAGTGACAGTTATAAATAAACACTATGGTCGTAGCATGAAAGGAATCCTCTCTGAGCCCACCAGGAGGTTTCCACACACAAGAGTTAGCTCTATGTATCCTCCGATCACCTGCAACAGGGGGAATAAAACCCTAAGTACTCGATTGTACTCAGCAAGACTTACCCGATAGGAGGAAAAATAAAAGACTCCAAGGATATGCAAGGCTTATTTGGCTTGTGGGTTATTGCATCTACAGAAGCATTACTAAACATGCATTCTTATATTAAATTTTATTAGCAGTCATTATTAGTTCATTAACTATCCATTCTATGTAAGCTCCTATGCTACTTTCAAGCAGGTGGTGAGCAATCAGAACTATTTTACCATCTTTTATCTTCTAGTTCTTACTACGGTGCTAGACCATAGCCAAGTCATACCGTCTTAGGGAAATGGCAATTCGCGAACCAATGTATCCCAGCTGGGTACCCCGAAACACATGCCCCATTTGTACCCTAGGCACAAACAAGACCAACCCATTCCACTCCTGTCAAGGGGTCTAGATCCCCATCCAAACTTGGACTCTAAGACCCCACACTTGAGACCCAGTCTTAGTATGGTGCTTAGACCTCCACCTTTCCCTGCCTCCAATCAGTCAGTCTAGAAAGAGCCAGAACCCACGACAAGAGCGTAATGAGCCTTTCCACAAAAATCCCTAGGGTGTTTTGGCATTTTATTGATTAAATATATATTTTCGAACTAGGGCTCATTTAGCGACCTTAGCAAACTAATTATTATGGAGCTACAAAAATTACAGTGAGCACCTAATAATGTTAGGAATTTACTGTGAAAGTTTCAAAGTCAACACTATCACCAATTTATCACAAAAATTCCTACAAGTTTTTATCTTACAATATTAAGCATCTAAAATTAATTAGATAACTCCTAGAAATATTATAAAACTATGTGAACAAAATGTACTAGTAGATAGATCATGATTTTAGGAACCTAAAAAAATTGGTTTCACAATTTTTGGTTAACTACACAATTTTATATTGAATTTACAAGTTTACCTTAGAAACTAAATTAGAAAATGCTTTAGAAAACAAAAAGGGCCGGTGGCAAGCATTCGGCCCAGCAAGCGGCCCAACGTGGGATCCCTCTCGTGCGCTGGCTACTTTGTAGAAAAGACCTTGATCTATCAATTTATTACGTGGCACATGCACACAATTCCTACCGTCAGTAATCTTGAAACCAAACCCTTGGATGTTTTCACCTTTACCACGGGGAGGTCCCTGGAAACCCTAGCGCACGCTGGCACGGCGGGCGACGACATAAGCTGGTTACGCTGGGCAAACTAGGCTCGCTACGATGGGTGGCGCTTAGTGACACGGAGACGCACTATCGTGAACTGCAGCGGCGAGCGGCTATCCACTGGTGGTGGCACGCCTACTCCGACTGAACCTATGTATGCTCAGCAGAGTAGAGCTAGCGGATAAAAATCAGTAGCTCACCGTTGTGCATGCCCTACTAACGGTTGAAGCAGGGGAGCGCACGACGGTCTGGCCACGTGTGAGCCGCCTAGGGTGGCGGTGCTCTAGGATGGACACCCATGGATCACCACATCTCCGATAAGCACCCTGGCCAAATGGCACGAGCACTAGATAGAGGAGGTCAAGGCGAGTTCATGGATACAAAGAATTGAACCAATTCGGACCTTACCCCAATTTCACTAGCACTGACGGCGCACCTGGCCGACGACGAGAAAAACACCAAATTAGCGGCCAGTAGTGCTTCGTTGCGCCAAGGTGAGGGTCGAGCTGCTAGCTGGCTTTCCTATCTAACTTCTGGAATGCCAAATTGAGCTATGGTGCCCTAGAACCGCATGTATTTGTCATGCAAAGCGGGGCGATTCTATCAGCGACAAGGGCAGCCGAGAGCAGCAACTCTTTGAAGTTGTGCCTGCTTTCGGTCGAGGCTACGGTAATGAAGCAAGGCGTCCTCATGAGGAAGACTCAAAGGGAGAGCATCAGTGGAGCACCATGATGGGACTGCTCGGCCATGGCAGGATGCGGGCAGTGGCAGTGAAGCAGCGATTGCGCGTGGGGCCATCTCGTAGGGCTAGTGTAACAAAACAACGCGAGGGAGGGCAGTGACACCACGACATGGCATTAGTGCGACGTGACCATGGAGGCAGGCAGTGGCTCGATGGGTAGGTGATTCGAGTGGCAGAACGAGTGCCACATCGGCCCACTGGGTTAGTAGCGCGCCGGCTAGTAGCCGTAGGGTGATGATAGCGTCCCGCTGGGATCGGCCATGGCCAACCCATGACCAGACAGGCCGACCAGGCTTGGTTCCATGGCACACAAAACGCGGCCAGCTGCGCAACGCCGAGCGGCCACGCGAGGTGACCCATGCATGGGCCAGGCACATGACGTGCACAAATTTTAAAGTGAAGCAAAAACTACTAACAATCACAAGTGAGGCCTAGCTCATTCGCCTATCCTACAGTCAACATTACCAGTGACCTAGCAAAGCCATTGCCATGGACAGAGAGCAACCAGAGAGGGGGACTAGAGGATGCCAACCTAAGCTCGTCACGCTGAACTGCCAGTTCATGAACAGAGCGCCAACAACGTGGTTTACAACGAGCTTCCAATAAAGTTTGGGGAATTTTTACGAGAGTCACGTGACACCCAACATAACAACCACCTATGCCATGCTCAAGTACTCACTTTGATGCAAGCAACAATACCAAAGCACGCAGCTAGTCTTTCAACATTTTAGCTAGAATTTAAATGTCTAGATAGCATTGTCTTACTACTTTCCCATACTTAGAGAAGTTAAGGTTCAATTCGAACTAACAATCATTAATGCTTTTGTTACAATTTCTAAAAGGCATAAACCCTATTAACTGCTACCAACAAGTATTTCATGCAATAGTCCATACCTTATACTAACCCATAGGAGCAAAATACTTAAGCACCATTTAACTATTTTGCTCAATATAATTCCCAAAAAATGGTTCTTTACACAATAGTTCAAGTGTTTGCCAACTTAACTGAAAAGAGCTTATCATAACATCAAATTTGATTTTTGAACTCCCAAGAGCACTAGTTAACACTATTTATTTTGATTTTTTTTCTCAACCACAAAAGTGAGTCACATAGAATTGTTTTATCGTTTCATGTGCGTTATAAATTTTTAAAACACGAAAACTTGTTTGGCTAATTCCTCTCAGACCTAAATCTCAGTGCTAAGCAAGCTCGTAACACCAAGGGTGTTACAATATTCCCCCCTTAAAAGAATCTCATCCCAAGATTTGAAACAAGAATCAGAAAGGGGAAAATATGATTACACTTCGTAGATCTAAAATTACACGAAAGATTACACGACGTCGAACACTAAGCCACACCAAGATTTAGATATATCTGGTTAAGAGAAACCTAGTACAACCAAGGTTTAATCTAGAAGTCTAGATAGACGAGGACAATGGAGAAATAACAAGAAAATGATTACCCAAAACATGGCGTATGTCCAATAGATCCAGAAACAGGAGACTGAGAACTCAAACATCGTGAACCCTAAGACCAAACTAACCAACTGGTGGACTTGAACTTCTTTGACAAAAACTAGATCCTTCTTCTTCTTAGATTACATGATCATCTTTGACAGGTGACCCTAGTTCTACGAGCGACAGCTAGATCTCGTAGCTCTGCTTCAGATTCGAGGGGAATGGGGAGGCAAGAGGAGAGCAAGGGCATCTTATAGTGGCAAACGGAGGTGGGGAAAGAGTCAGCCATGGTGCGCTCCCTGTGTGAACTTCAGTGGATGGAGGATAAGGGAGAGGGGAGGGAATTCACTCGACAAGGAGGCATGCAGACGGCCGTGTTCCCAAGAGAAGAAAAGGAGAGGGAAAAAGGGGGGTCCGGTATAGGAGTGAGGGTGGGGATTGAGAGCCGACAGGGTGCTGAGAAAAGGGGAAGCGCATAGTGCATGAGTACGGTGGATGCGGCATAATGCCGTGGTTACATGAGGATGGGGTGCTAATGGTCCCTGACACTGATAGCATCCGCAGGGCACGCAGCAATAGTGACCGGCGTGTGTAATGTGGTCGAGCTGGACATAGGGCTTGGGGCATGACGTCTACTTAGGCTTTTCCAATCACTCCCTACAACCCGAGGGCTAACTTTTCCTTGTTGTTCTTCTTTTCCTTCCCTTCCTTGTTCACAATATAAACCAACCTTTTGTATGAACTGAGATCACGACATACATGCTTCCTCCAAAACCACATCCTCTTGGTTACTTGGGGGAACACTATTTCATCAACCTGTTGTGGATTTCCCGTCCGAACACCTAAATATTTCCAAGAAGAATATTTTGTATCAAGAGCAGTATGGCGGTGTAACTTGGCAAAGGTACTTGGTCCATAACTTCAATACCAGCACTGTGCCGAGCAACGTCACCATGTGGCAGCTGTTCCATGGGAGCCCTCCGTTTTATCATGGCACCACAAGCTATTAACCAGGCAACTATTACCAACTTACATACAATGATGGTGGTGGGGTCATAGACCATAGAATCAGAGGAGTATTGCAAGGAAAGATTCAGACAATAAGGTTCCTTTTGCAACAAGAGACAAGGAATTCAAATCCTACAACGGATTTGATTTAAGGAGATTCGAGAGTTCTGCTAGGACATCCACAATTAGTCGATACAGTGTCCTACGTTATCCCATCATGGCTGGTCTGCTCATAGCTGAATAGCAACTTCCCTCATAACCCTCTTAACGACACCCTTGAAAACCCTAAGCACGTCTAACAAGACCTAAGGGTAGATAGATGCAATAAACACAACAAAATAAATAAAATGCACATTCCAAACATCCTTATACTGGTACAACATACAAGCACTTACTCTCCCACTCTCGACACATCGTTCACCTTCCCTATGACCAGACGATCTCAACAACTATGGACGAAATACAACAGAAAGATTACAATACTGGAGGACAGCGACGAAAGGCACCACTAACTAGGGGTACATCTTCCCAAGGCAACTAATCTACTTTGTCGAACCACACATCTTCATTCTCAGGCTCGGTGGTTTCTTATACTGCCCGACTATGGATCCACCTCCTCTCTTGATAGTGGCTGAGTGAGGGGAAACAAGGCATCTACTTCCAACACCTCCAAGGGTGGAGGTGCTGGTGGTACTACAACACCGGTTCTCCTTCTTTACTGGTGGGTGGATAGGGATTCCCTCCAAGATCAAGGGATCCTACCTTTCAGCAGCCAATGTCCTACGCTTGGCCCTGGTGACAAGGTAGGCCTCTCCCAACTGATGGGCATGCTGATCTTTAGCCTCCATTAAGGCTTCCGACATGGTAGTCTCCCGACTCTCTGCGGCTGCCACACTGGCATGCGCTTCAGCAAGCTGCACCTAGAGCATCCTGGAGAAGATCTCGGCTTCCTCAGCTCACCGAAGGCACTTCCTCAGCTCTGAGGCTTGCCGGTCACACTGCTCATCTAGAGCAAGCAGGTACGTGGTTAAGTGCACCATGGTTGGGTTGTGTTCTTGTGCATCCCACCCTTGCAAATCCTCCATGCAAGCCCTCCGTACACGTCGATTCATTTCCAAAGGTGGAAAAAACCTCATGAGGGTATGAGCAATGGGCTCTTCATAAATCTGGCAATGGTGCTGCAAGGCTTTGAGGGCCACAACTTGGTAGGTATCGATGAAGTGAAACCCAGTTGCAGTCACATTCTAGGCTTTAGTGATGTCGGGGAACCCCTCACTCTTCCCAATATAGATGGTAACTTCACACAGTTCAGTGCCATGCTTTTCATACTCACGGCCCTCATACTCGGGATGATCTTTGACTCTCAGTTTTTGCAAGGTGGCATACAGGATTTTGGGAAAACCCTCAGTGTTCAGGCAGTAACTGCGAACCCAAGCTCCTGCCATCCCTGGTGGGTGGTTGCAAGGGAGGATTAAGCGGAAAGCTTGCTCAAAAGGAAAAGCTAGGCGAACTATAGTGCACCAAGTAGTGGTACAAATGGCCAGGCCTGATGTAGACTAGGCCCGATCTTCTGAAAGGTATGATAGCGTCGATTGGTGGAGACTTGACGTTCACGATCTAGGCTTCGAACCAAGACTGATTCAGACCCCCACAACTGTTACACCACTGCTCCGTTGGTTATCAAACACGCGAATGCGATTGACCTCGCCGAGAAGGCTTTCCTGCAAGCGAATCGAGAACACAAGCAAGAACAGGATGAACGCAATCTGAAATTGCAAACAAATATGAGGCTTATGATAACAAGGAGTTCAAGTCTTTATTCGAAAGGACTAATCGCCACAGGTGAACAAGATCAAGAACTGGGGCCCTGGTTCACAGCAAGCGGCCTTGGCGGTGACAGTTGCAGCAAAATGATGTATGTTTTACGAGGAAATCAAGAACTAAACAAAACCCAAACCCTAAGGAGAGCGACGGTTGGTATTTATAGAGTCTTGGGCATCACCCCCTGGACGTGCCCCCTAATGGGCCCAAACACGATACACGGTCCAACGGACCAAAAGACGGTGTCGCAGCACCGTGACAGATTCTGGATGCTGACTTGTTTCGACGATTCCCATTGATTCCTAAGAAATTTTGATGTGATACCAATTGGGTTGGCTTACTTATCCAATTAGCTTTCCATCCATATGTGGATCATCAAAAACGGAGTCCGGATGCGTCCTGGGTGACCAGTTTAAGGCAGACTGGTCCTGGAGTCCGAGGCAGACTCGAACTTGAGTTGCTTTGGGCCTCCACCTCGGGGACTCGAACCGAATTGGCCTCGGACTTCCTTCTTGACTTGGACACCCTTGCTGGTCTCCTATCCCTCCATACCATGTGCCAAACATGGTCATATGCATGGGTGTCATGTCCTCATCATCCCCCCCTTCTTGACGAAAAGCCGTCCTCGGCGTCGATTGTACTTGAAACTGATCCTGCACAACATAAAGGAGAACGGGGTTGCAAAAACAAAGGGAACTAAAATAATTATGAGAAGGAACGTGACCATATTTCCAAGTTTTTAGCATGTCATCTCACATAAAAATTTTAGCAAGCATGTAGACTCCATGATCCAAATGCACACGATGTATGTCAACACTATCCTGCAAAAGATTAGAACTAACCATAGACAATGCAGGAATAGATGATCTAGCAAACATAGGTAGCAACCAACAATGCTCCCCTTCTTGGAAGTGAACTTGTTTCTTTGAGGAACATGAGAAAATGTTTGTATTATTATGACTGCCCTCTAAACGATCATAATCTTGTACAACAAAAGGAGAATTCATATTACTACGAATGTATACTCGATGTATCATATATTGTCCCTTGTTGTTATATTTGCCAATAACATGATATGTATGTTTAGAAAACCAAGGCAAATCAACATATTTAAATAGGCTCTCCTCCAAACAATCTAGGTTACACAAAACATCAAATTCAATGTAACCCAAAGTATGTAAAGAAGACAACAGTTTGAACTCATCAGTTTTAGTAGCAATATGAATAACATGTTTATTTTCAGCATAAGTGACTGGTTCCAAAACATGTAAAATTGAGGCATCATCAACCAATTCATCTTTATCATAAGGAACTTCAAGCAAATTATCATGGGACGGAGATAAATCAAGAGAGGGTTCCACTAACAATTACTCTATGATAGCATGGTTTGTGGTAGAATTTAGTACATTAAAACTATTCTCACCTTCCGTGAGTGTAGCACCATGGGCATTACCTGTGTTTTCAGCAGGAGTAATAAGTGCATTGTGAAGTGATGGTTCTGAATTTGCATATGAGGTTGTGAGCTCCTCATTTTCTTCCATGTCATCCTCTCGCTTATGTACATTATCCTGCAGAAGGTTAGTCATAGCAAGAGGAATAACAACAGACTCTTCCTCTAAATGGTACACCTCATCATATGAAGTCAAAACAGGAAGTGGATTAACAAAGGTTTCTTGCATAAGAAGTTTCATATCATTCTAAGTTTGAGGTTTATCAGAAGGATCTAAAGACTCCCACCAAGATAAAGTAGAATGTCGTAAAACACTAGCTGCATTTTTTACCTTCCTCCTTGGACACATAAAGCGAGTAGCAAAAATGTTATCGATGGCAATTTCCCACTCCATGTACTCATCAGCACCTATACCATCATAAGTCGATGGATACGAACAACCTGTCATTGTTAGAAGACAGCAAAAGACAACACAAAAGTATTATCCCTATCAACTATTTGGGTTGTGGACAAGGAAAAACAAGACACTCAACTCTCAAGCGTCTTACCACGGTCTTACAAGTGTTCTTACCAAAGCAACAGGCGGTGCAATCGGTCGGTGACTGCGATACCGTCGTAGCTTGAGTGTAACAGTTGCAAGGTGAACCTGTACTTGGTTAGAAGAAAGTGGAGCTTGGACAGGCACAATATAGTAGCAAGGAATAGCAAAATTCGCAACTGAATAGCAAAGCTGAATAAATATCCCAAGTACTTGTCTTAGTTGCTGGCCTACTCATGTTCCAAGTACCAGATGTATTAAGTGATGTGAACAGCAAGAATATGATTAGGAACAAGGTAGAAATCAGCACACACAAACACAGCTCAAATGGCGCTCTCTATGTGCTCCTCTAGATATTGTTCCTCTTTTGCCCCTCTTTTTTCAATTTTTTTGGGCTATCGTTGTTTTTTTGAGAAATTTTGACTTTTTCTTTTTATTTTTTTGATATTTTTTCTTCACTTAGGAGCACAAAAGAAGTAACCATAGAAAATATGAGCTTAAACAAGTGAAAGATGTGGCCTGTGGAATTTCTAGAAGACGTGCTCGAAATCAACAAAAACCTTGTGACCACGAAAACAGGATCTTGTGACCACTTTTTGACCAAAATAAAAATCTCTGACCAAATCGTCTATGGGGATGGATGGATCCAAAATTTTTTTCTGATTGATTTTGATATATGGAACTTCGAAATCCGAGTTCGTATGCGAAAACTAGACCAGTTTTACGAACGCACTCCGAATTAGAGGATAAAACAGAAACAATGCGCGCAAAATTGGTCACGGCAGCAATGATTTGATGGAAACAGTGAAGACAAGTGTAGGAAATTAGATGGCGTAGACTAGGGTTTGATGGATACAAAGGAAACTCAACAAGACTTGGAGATGTTCACGGATTATGATGAAAAACAAAGGGGAAAACACAAACTAGACTCAAAAACGATCTAAAACCAGCAACAAGAACTTGACCTAGGGCACAAACTCAACAACGTAAAACAGAGACGAACTTGCACGGCACAATGAGGCTATAGGACAGGGAATATGTGACGATGTATATTTTTTTTGCCTTTTTGTGGACTATAGGTAATGCAAAAACAATAACAATCTAAAGGGGAAAACAAAGTTATACCTAACGGGCAATAAGGTCTCTGATACCACTTGATGTAGACTAAGCCCGATCTTCTGAAAGGTATGATAGCGTCGATTGGTGGAGACTCAACATTCATGATCTAGGCTTCAAACCAAGACTGATTTGGACCCCCGCAACCGTTACACCACTGCTTCATTGGTTATCAACCACGCGAACGTGATTGACCTCACCGAGAAGGCTTTCCTGCAAGCGAATCGAGAACACAAGCAAGAACGGGATGAATGCAATCTAAAATTGCAAATAAGTATGAGGCTTATGATAACAAGAAGGAGTTCAAGTCTTTATTCGAAAGGACTAATCGCCACAGGCGAACAAGATCAAGAACTAGGGCCCTAGTACACAGCAAGCGGCCTTGGCGGCGACAGTTGCAGCAAAACGATGTCTGTTTCATTAAGAAACCAAGAACTAAACAAAACCCAAACCCTAAGGAGAGTGACGGCTAGTATTTATAGAGTCTTGGGCGTCACCCCCCCCTGGACGCGCCCCCTAATGGGTCCAAACATGATACACGGCCCAACGGACGAAAAGACGGTGTTGCAGCACCGTGATAGATTCTGGATGCTACCTTGTTTTGATGATTCCCATTGATTCCGAAGGGATTTTGATGTGAGACCAATTGGGTTGGCTTCCTTATCCAATTAGCTTTCCATCCATATGTGGATCATCGAAAATAGAGTCCGGATGCGTCCTGGGTGACCAGTTTAAGGCCTACTGGTCCTGGAGGCCGAGGCAGACTCGAACTTAAGTTGCTTTGGGCCTCCACCTCGGGGACTCGAACTGAATTAACCTCGGACCTCCTTCTTGACTTGGACACCCTTGCTAGACTCCTATCCCTCCATACCATGTGCCAAACATGGTCATATGCATGGGTGTCATGTCCTCATCAAGGCCAGGCCCTTCTTGTAAGGGCAGAGCGGTCAGTGGTCCTAGCGCAGTCCACCTTCGGTTCTTGTGCGGGGCCACTACAAGTGAATCAACCGAATTTTTCACATGTTTGAGGCGAGCGATGTCCGAGGCCATTAATGACTAGTACGGCTACAGGGCAAGCGTTCGGCAAGAGCGCAGAAAAGAGTATGGAGAGATGTGAGTCACGACAAGCGTGAACCATGGACTAACATGGAGCACGAAGTCACAGTGCTTCAATAACTCCTGAACAAGGATGGGTCAGTCGTGCACAATGCGACACGCGTGACACCTATGGATGGCGTACATGTAAGCAATACAGGCACGACAACCAAGGCAATACCAATGTGAAGGACTTAAAGATCATATACTACACGAGAGCCAGTCCACCAGAGAAGGCCTAGTTTAACCTATACCGAATGCTTAACCATAACAATAGGGCTACTTATATATTTCGTAGTTTAACGCCCTAATTTTACGCAAAAATAGGTTGTCAATTTTAATTTAGAAAAGGATTTTGAAGCTTTATTTCCTCATTTATGCTCTGATACCACCTATGGCAGAACCGCCTAATCTAATGCCCTCCCAAGAGTACTTGTCTTCCATTACACACTAGGTACCCAAGAGAGTGCACTAAATCATGCTGTTTCGTCGAGCACACCCTAAGGGAGAACTCAAAAATCCACATTTTTCCATCAGGATCATAAATGAGAGAATAAAGCTTACAACATTCTTAAGTCATTTCTTACATCACTTTATTGCAGTAACATAATATTACCTCAATTGATTATAATAGCGGAATATAACAATGTTATCAGTGTTACAGAGGAAACAAAGATTAATTTAATGATATGGTAGAGTATTAACATAGTGGACATTTATATACGAGAGATGCTAGCAGATTTTACATCTTTTCTTATAAAAACCTTTAGTGATGGTTATAAATGAACACTATAGTCATAGCATGAAAGAAATCCTCTCTGAGCCCACTAGGAGGTTTCCACACATAAGAGTTAGCTCTATGTATCCTCCGATCACCTGCAACAGGGGAATAAAACCCTGAGTACTTGATTGTACTCAGCAAGACTTACCCGACAAGAGGAAAATAAAAGACTCCAAGGATATGCAAGGCATATTTGTCTTTTGGGTTATTGCATCTGTGGAAGCATTACTAAACATGCGTCCTTATATTAAATTTTATTAGCAGTCATCATTAGTTCATTAACTATCCATTCTATGTAAGCTCCTATGCTACTTTCAAGCAGGTGGTGAGCAATCAAAACCATTTTACCATCTTTCATCTTCTAGTTCTTACAATGGTACTTGACCATAGCCAAGTTGTACCGTCTCACAGAAACGGCGATTTGCGAACCAATGTATCCTAGCTGGGTACCCCGAAACACATGCCCCATTTATACCCAAGGCACAAACAAGATCAACCCATTCCACTCCTATCAAGGGGTCTAGATCTCTATCCAAACTTGGACTCTAAGCCCCCACACTTGAGACCCGGTCTTAGTATGGTGCTTAAACCTCCTCCTTTCCCCGTCTCCAATTAGTCAGTTCGGAAAGAGCCAGAAACCACGACAAGAGCGTAACGAGCCTTTCCGCTCCCATAAGCAAGTATGTGCTTAGGATAATAAGTTTGTGACCTGATGACCATCCACAGCAACGGATGGTCCTCAGTCGACACAGGCGGAACAAGTGCAATCCGAGCCTTGCTCGAATGCCTAACCAAGTCTAGATCTAAAGTACCATTCCACTCGGTCTACAATTATCATTCATATATATTCCATGTGATAGTAATATAATAACAACAATAATATATTTCCTATCTCTCGCGAGTGACAGCTAATCACTCAACTTCTAGCGAGTCCTATAGCAGAGCAATCTACATGATCATGACATACTTGTAGGACTCATAGGATAAGGATATATATGCAAGTGGTTTCATTCAACTCCTTAAAACTTAATGCACAAACATAAAATAAAGTGCAGAATAATAGGGGTTACGCACCGGGGCTTGCCTGGGTAAGATATAACCAAAAGTTAGCATTCCATCATGGTGACATGATCATCAAGGCACCATCCTCTCCACTACTCTGATCATCTCCACGATCCATCGTTGTTCCTAATATGATATACGTGGATGCAACGCCGAGACGTAAACAATCAACGGCAACCGAAACTCTTAGAAATACGATTACACCTCGCAAACTAACAAGATAGCTCTAATAAATAATATGCTAGGCTACGTATCCATGTTGTCGAATAAGGCGTTGTTTCCCAGAAAATTGTTCTAGTTTTAAAATCCCAAGGTGTTTCGGCATTTTATTGATTAAATATATACTTTTGAACTAGGGCTCATTTAGCTACCTTAGTAAACTAATTATTATGTAGCTACAAAAATTACAGTGAGCACCTAATAATGTTAGGAATCTACTATGAAAGTTTCGAAGCCAACACTATCACTAATTTATCACAATAATTCCTACAAATTTATATCTTACAATATTGAGCATCTCAAATTAATTAGATAACTCCTAGAAATATTATAAAACTATGTGAATAAAATATACTAGCAGATAGATCATGATTTTAGGAACCTAACAAAATTGGTTTCATAATTTTCGGTTAACTACACAATTTTATATTGAATTTACAAGTTTACCTTAGAAACTAAATTAGAAAATGCTTTAGAAAACAAAAAAGGGTCGGGGCAAGCATTCGGCCCAGCAAGCGGCCCAACACGGGATTCCTCACGTGCGTTGGCTATTTTATAGAAAAGACCTTGATCTATAAATTTATTACGTCGCACTATGCGCACTATTCCTACCGTCAGTAATCTTGCAACCAAACCCTCAGATGTTTTCACCTTTACCACGGGGAGGTCCCTAGAAACCCCGTATGCGCCGGCGCAGCGGCCGACGACATAAGGCGGTTACACTAGGCAAACTAGGCTCGCTACGATGGAAGTAAGGAGCCGACCACCATCTACAGCTGAACGTGCAAGGATGGGTGGCGGTTAGTGACTCGGAGGTGCACTGTCACGAGCTACAGCGGCGAGCGGCTATCTGCGGCGGTGGCGTGCCTACTTCGATGAACCTATGTATGCTCTGCAGAGTAGAGGTGGTGGATAAACATCAATGGCTCATCGTTGTGCATGCCCTACTGACGGTTGAAGCAGGGGAGCGCGCGACGGTCTAGTCACATGCGAGCCGCCGGGCGGCGATGCTCCGGGATGGACACCCATGCGTCACCACGTCTCCGGTAAGTGCCCTAGCCAAATGGTGTGAGCACCAGATAGAGGAGGTCAAGGCGAGCTCATGGATATAAACAATTGAATCAATTCGGACCTTACCCCAATTTCACTGGCACGGCAGCGCACCTGGCCGATGGTGAGAAAGATGCCAAATTGGCAGCCAATAGTGCTCGGTTGCGCCAAGGTGAGGGTCGAGCTACTAGCTGGCTTTCCTGTCTAACACTACAAGATTTTTGGTCTACTGCAACGCCGAAGAATTGCAACGTAGAAAAATTGGTTGCCAGAGATTGTTGTATTACAACCATTCTAAAAAATGGTAGCGATACATGCCTTTAATACAACGGTTTTCAAGATGTTGCAAAGCTCTGTTGCATTTGGTGGACGATATTGCAATGGTGAAAAATGGTTGCAATAGACTTGATTTTGGTTGCAATTGTGTGGTAGTACTGCAACTACATTTACGTTAGTTGCATTTGGTTTTGACTATTGCTACGGTTTTTTTGTGTTGCATAAAATTTGACAAGCGTTGCAAATGCTAGATACTTAATGCAACGAGAACTCTTGGAGGCGAAGCAAAAGTGGGGGTCAATTGCAACCTTTTTTGGCAGTTGCAATATACTTTGATATTGTTGCAAGTGCTAAATTTTATTGCAACGAAATCTATGGGGTCGAAGCGAAAATTGTGTTCAAGTGCAACGCTTATTTTTGGTTGCAATATACTTTGATAATTGCAACGAATTTAAAACTTAAAAAAAGTATGGAAAGAAAAGAATTGGGGACGCATATATTAAAATTAAAAAGTGCTCCCCACAGGATTCGAACCATGGAGCTCTGGTTCAGATAAAACCTTCTACACCACTGCGCTATGTAGGTGTGTTCGTTGTAACTCAAGTTTTAATTTATTTGATATGATTGAAGACCTTATGAGTTATAAAACGCCCCAACCCTGGCCCCATCTCGGCATCTCCGTCCTTATGCATGGTGTCTGAAACTTTCTGTTAAGTAGTAGTTGCTGTTAAGTACTTGATGTTAAGTATGCGTGGATGTTAATTAGTACTTGAAGTTGTACCGGGGTGGTTGGTCACTTTGTTAGCGATAGTAAATGCCTGACCGTGCACCATCAGTCACATGGTGACCACACTAATGAACCTTTCCTTGTCCAAACATTTGCCGACCGGTGATTACTCTTGGGCAATCGTGATTTTTATTTCAAAACTTTCCACTTACCTCTTTATTTCAAATACTTAAAACATTTATCTCAAGAGGTATTCATTAGCATAACGAACATTAAGGTTCCATGCAACGGTTCAAACTTAACCATGTCATCAGTTCATAAGAAAAAAATAATAAAGTGCGACATATGCATATGAAGAACAATTGACCCTTCCCACCAAACAGTGCAACAAAAAAATTTGTCTTCAAGCAAAGAAATCATCTTCTATATTTTCTTCCATGACTGGTGCAATAACCCCATCATCAATGTAGGTGTCATCGTCGTCAGAATCATCATCACCAATATAGTCATCAACAGGTTCGGGAATTGCTTCGCTACGCACTTGATTAATAATGGCGGCAGAACCAGTTGTGCCTGCCCTATCTTGTCTTGACCAGTTTAAGAATTCCTGACCTTGGCCTGATTCATTCATTTCTTGGATTCCCACATCAAGTGCATCAGCGTCATTTCCTGTGTCTGGCATGGAAAACAAATTTCTTGGTCTCACCAAAACAACAGTAGACCATCTCGGCTTGTTCACGATAGGGACATAAAACACCGGTTCAGCGTTTGAAGCAAGAATGTAAGGTTCATCTGAATATCTAAACATGGAAGTAGCAATGTCGATAATACCAAATTTGTCCCTAGTGTACCCTCTGCTTCTGCTGGTACTGGTAGCCGGCACATCATACCAATCACACTGAAATAATATAACTTCTTTTTCTTGTGGGAATTCCAGTGAGATTATATTTCTAATGACTCCATACCAGGTCATGTTGCCTATACTATCGTCACCCTTCACAAGGACACCAGAATTTTGTGTCACGAGACTTTTCTCTATGGCAGTTGTCCAAAATAGCCAATTATTGATGTGCACTCTATTCAACACACGAGCTCGAGGGTCAGGTCCTTGAGAAAGGGCATGCATCAGTTTACTTGCTTCCCCTTTCTCATATAGTTTTGCTATCTGTAATTTAAAAATCAAGTTAGACATCTACCGGTTAATTACTACGTTGGTCTGACCATAAAGTTGAATTTAAAAATATAAATTAATACTACATACCTCGATTTCAAACCATCTTACAAAATGCTCCTTGTGTCGTTTTTTAATGTTAATTGAACTATCCCTTGTTAGTTGTGTCTTATGCTCCCTACATCAGAGTGCACCAAATTATTAGTTGATGCCACAAACAAGCAGATAAAAGATAAATTTAGTGGTAAAAATTGCGACTTACTCTACCCATTTTCTGGCTTCATCACAATTAGTAATTATGTAGTGCCTCATCTTTTGAAGTTCAACTTTCTCCAAATTCTTAAGCTTATTTCCTCTCCTCTTGTAATCAATTTCACTAAATATGCTTAGACCACTTGGAGGCTCATTCACAACTGTATTTTCATGACGATCAGCTCGACTCAGCTTGGTGTCGACGTCGAAGAATCGAGAGCAAAATGTAAGACACTCCTCAGCTATGTATGCCTCGGCTATTGATCCTTCTGGTTGTGCCTTGTTCCTGACATATCCTTTAGCAGTACGTAGATACCTCTCTACTGGATACATCCATCTGTAACACACGGGCCCTCCTAGTTTAGCCTCTTCAACTAGATGGACCGGTAAATGAATCATTATGTCAAAAAATGCAGGCGGGAAAACCATCTCAAGCTGACAAAGAGTCTCTTTAATTGAACTGTCTAGTTTGTCAAGATCTGCTGGCACCAACTCATTTGAACAAAGTGCACTGAAGAACCTACTGAGCTCAATCAATGGCCTGGCAACATCTTCTGGCAAAATCCTTCTAATGACTAAGGGCAATAGTTTTTGTAGAATAATATGGTAGTCATGAGTTTTGAGTCCAGACACCTTACATGTTTTATCGTCAACACATCTCTTTAAATTGGAGCAGAACCCATCAGGCATCTTCACTCCTTGAAGAAATTGGCATAAAATCCTCTTGTCATCCTTGTCTAGAGAGTACAACGCTGCTGGCAAGGTGTACGTGTCATCATCAATCACAGGATGCTGATCTTGCCTGATCCCAAGATGTTCCATGTCAAGGCGGGCATTCTCGCTGTCCTTACATTTCCCTTCAATTTCAAGCAAAGTCCCTAATATGCTCTCGCATATGTTTTTCTCAATATGCATCACGTCCAAATTATGCCTTATGATCAAAGAAGACCAGTAGGGGAGCTCAAAAAAAATACTCTTCTTCCTCCAATTGTGCCATCTTGCGTCTTCATCACGCTTCCTCTTTTTTGATATGTCCTTTCCAAATCCCGTTGGATGAAAAGTTGCATATTGGTCTAATACATCTTGACCAGACAGTGGAACTAGAGCCTCTCTGGTTTCCTCTTCATTGTTGAAGCTCATCTTGTTCATGCGCCATGGATGGTCTAAGGGCAAAAACCGACGATGTCCCAT
The DNA here is from genome assembly GCF_019320115.1 of Miscanthus floridulus. Taxonomy (NCBI): domain Eukaryota; kingdom Viridiplantae; phylum Streptophyta; class Magnoliopsida; order Poales; family Poaceae; genus Miscanthus; species Miscanthus floridulus. The sequence goes on along the minus strand of NW_027098376.1, from coordinate 30,953 downwards.
GTAGCAGAACTTCTTCCCATGTTTCAACCACAAATAATCTGTATCCTTGTGACAGTAAGGACATGCAAATTTTCCTTTTGTGCTCCAACCAGAAAGCATCGCATATGCAGGGAAGTCATTGATTGTCCAAAGTAGCATAGCACGGAGTGTAAAGTTTTCCTTTGCCTTTACATCCCTACAATTAACACCAGTATTCCACAGCGCCTTCAACTCATCAATGAGGGGCCTCAAGTAAACATCAATATTCATTCCAGGAGTTTTCTTGCCAGGTATCAACATCGACATGATCCAATAAGATTGTTTCTCATACAACCAAGGAGGCAAATTGTAAGGTATTAGGATAACAGGCCAACAACTATAAGTAACATTTTGCATACCAAATGGGTTGAAGCCATCAGAAGCAAGACCCAGTCGAACGTTACGAGCTTCTTTAAATTGTGGAAACATATTGTCCACGTGCTTCCATGCCGTGGAGTCAGCAGGATGACGTAGTTTGCCATCATCTATTCTTCCTTCCTCATGCCAACGCATTTCTGATGACGTGCTCTCTGACATGTACAGTCTGCGTAGCCGAGGTGTGAGAGGGAAGTACCGAAGGATTTTGACTGGGACACGACGACGTTTCTTATCATGACCATCGTTCACATGGCCATCACCACGGTCATCTGTTTTCCACCTAGATGCTTTACATTTGGGGCATATATCCAGCTTCTCATATTCCTTCCAAAATAACACACAATGATTCTCACATGCATCTATCTTGATATAGTCCAAGCCTAGATCGCGAACCACCCTTTGCACTTTCTCCATTGTGTTTGGGACACAATGACCTTTAGGGAGAAACTTTGAGATCAGAAAGAGTACCCCCTCCAATGCTTTGTTACTTATCCCATACATGCACTTAACCTGGAAAAGTTCCACAATAAAAGATATCTTTGTACCATCTTCGCAACCTGGATATAATTCCTTTTTTGCCTCCTGTAGTAACTTGAAGAAGACCTTGGCTTGCTCGTTCGGCTCGTCTTCATCACCGATCTCTCCTCGTATTTCACCTCTGATTAGGGATTTAATCAAATTACTGGCCTCATCATCTTCACTCGGTGCGCCGCCTTCTTCATTGTCTACTCCAGAATCATGTGGTGCACCTTCATCATCGTTCTGTACTTGTACATCTGCTGCTGCTGGGTCGTCATTGTGTACTTGTACATCACTAGGTCCTGCATCTTCATTGTGAAAAACCACATCAGCTGAACCTTCCCCTTCCATTATAAAACTTTCAGCAAACCCTGTTGAAAGGACATGAATCTGAAGCACAGCCCGTGTTCTGTGTGACATGCATAGACATTTACGGCACGGACATGCTGCAGTTCCACCCCTCGAAGTGCCACTATATGTCCTGTCCAAAAACTGCATGAATTTGTTCTGCCACTCGGTTGAAGAACGAGGCAAGCGCATCCAACTCCTATCATCGCCTGACATCTGCGTGATGAAGATGAACGATGATCACCAATTTAGCCAGCGTATTTACATACATAATTGAACTATATATGTGCAGCCCATAGTGATCTCGTACCTTTCGCCGCGAGGACGGCTTGTCTGATTGATCGATCGACGTGGAAATTAGGGCAGAAATCAGCTATACTCTACCTAAATTAATCACATTACAGCACAATTAGCGAGCTATATGGTAATACAAATTAGACATCGGAGGCTGGGAGCTTTTGATTCTCATACCTTCAAAACTGATTCTGTGATCCACGGGTTGCACCTCTATGGAGGTCCGAAGGGCAGTGGAGCGGAGGTCGGAGGAGTCCAGATGCCGAGCAGTGGCGGCGGTCGCCCTCACCCCCGTGTGCAGCGCCCCCTGAGGATCGCGACTCCACCCTCGTTCGCAGCGCCCCCTGAATCACCCTCGTGCGCAGCGCCCCCTGAGGATCCCCTGAAGAAGCGAGTCAGGCAGGGACGGACGGGGTGGGCTGTGGGCAAGCGGCCATGCCCTGCGTCCGAGCCGCACGTATACCTGAAGTATTCTCCTATGTACTGCGGACCGTCCGTGGAGTTCAGAGGACCGTCCGCTACAAGTGGCGGACCGTCCAGATCATTTGGCGGACCATCCGGTGGGTTGGTAGGCAGCGCATCAGAAAATTTTGGCTAAGTCCACCACACGCATCACGATTCATGAGATCGGAGAAGCATGCATGCAGCTCGATCGGCATAAGATGGATATATAAAATTTTGGCTAAGTCCCTAAATTTACCATGAGATGGACATGCTGAAATTTTTACCATGACTTGGACATTGTCAAATTTGATTTTTACCGTGGGACAGACATATGCAAAAATGGCTAAGTCTGAATTTTTGCTATGACTTAGAGACTAGAATTTTACCATGACTTGGGCATTGACAAATTTAAAATTTTACCATGACTTATCAAGATCTACAAAGTTTATTTTGGCCGAACTCAGACATGCCCCTCCACTATAACCCATCATGTGTAGTTTTTCCTAGTCATCTAAGAGTTACATGTAGAGTACAGAGTACTTTCTCCTCTAATACTACTAGTTTTTTTTACTAGGGCCAACTTTCAGAGTACTTATCCATCTTATCCCACTAGTTTATTTACTTTTAAGAGACCTCATAGGAGTTGGTCAAGCCCAAACCTATGAAAAGATAGCAACAACCAACTCGCACCCACTCAGACATGTCCCACCAGGCCACCATAACCCATCATGTGTAGTTTTTCCTAGTCATCTAAGAGTTACATGTAGAGTACAGAGTACTTTCTCCTCTAATACTACTAGTTTTTTTTACTAGGGCCAACTTTCAGAGTACTTATCCAACTTATCCCACTAGTTTATTTACTTTTAAGAGACCTCATAGGGGTTGGTCAAGCCCAAACCTATGAAAAGATAGCAACAACCAACTCGCACCCACTCAGACATGTCCCACCAGGCCACCATAACCCATCATGTGTAGTTTTTCCTAGTCATCTAAGAGTTACATGTAGAGTACAGAGTACTTTCTCCTCTAATACTACTAGTTTTTTTTACTAGGGCCAACTTTTAGAGTACTTATCCATCTTATCCCACTAGTTTATTTACTTTTAAGAGACCTCATAGGAGTTGGTCAAGCCCAAACACATATCAAGTCAGTGTAAAACTCTAGAGTTAGCCACATTTCTCAATATCCAAGTCATGGTAAAATTTTAAATTTGTCAATGCCCAAGTCATGGTAAAATTCTAGTCTCTAAGTCATAGCAAAAATTCAGACTTAGCCATTTTTGCATATGTCTGTCCCACGGTAAAAATCAAATTTGACAATGTCCAAGTCATGGTAAAAATTTCAGCATGTCCATCTCATGGTAAATTTAGGGACTTAGCCAAAATTTTATATATATATCCATCTCACGGTATATATCCAAGAAAGCAATGTTGGCTTCATCGAAATATGTATCCAGATGCAAAAGCAAAATTTGATTGAGTCCAGCAGTGTTTCATAGAAGTTTGGGTGTCTACTCTTGGCGGACGGTCCGTGACGAAAAACTCTCGCGCCCTTTTATTTCGCGACTTCCTCATCTACCACGTCGCCGCCTTTTATTTCGCGACTTCCCGTTTCCTCCCCCCACGCCGCCCCCTTTTATTTCGCGACTTCCTCATCTACCACGTCGCCGCCTCCACACGGTTAGGGTTTTTGGATTCCACCAAAGAGAAGTCGAACATGACGACAACTCCAACGAGTGGAACACCTCCGTCCTCGACGTCGATGCGCACACCTGCAGGAGCGGGGATGCCAACAACTCCAGCGGCGGCGGCGGCGGCGGCGACGCCGACAAGTTCATCCAGACCCAACGCCACCATGTCCCTTTTTGGGGCAACACATTCGTCCGGGATGCCAACAACTCCGGCAGCGGCGCCGGCAAGTTCATACAGACCCAACGCCACCATGTCCCTTTTTGGGGCAACACGTTCATCCAGGTCGACAGCAGCACTTGGTGATCAACAAGAGAGCTCCCTGCCAATCAATGAGACCAATGATAGGTAACACATATTTTTGGATTCAACATCTCGGGTTTAGAGTTTTAGATATATAATCTTGAAAATGTTCTGGGAAAAATGTAGCCTAAGAGCATCGACGCTGCAGGGACATGCAGGAAGCAGTGCGCCATGGGGATAATGTAGATCGAATGCCTGGGATTAATGATATGTAGGGATTAATGAGTTTGGTCTCTGTCCATACACATAGTATACATATTTCTAATTTAGAATGGGACTGTAGGCATTTCCTATCAATTAAGCTAAGAAGAACAAGTGTGCAATATTTAGTGTTTCCTAGTATAAATATTTTTTTGGTTTACTTTAATTTCAGTCATGGGGGTGCACATATAGTTCAAATAAGTGGCACTAAGTTTTAATTACTTTCTCTGTCTGTACACATACTATATGTACACTGGTTTCCTTTTAAGTATATTGTTGTATCATCACTAGTGCTTAAGTTTGATACTATTGTAATATTTGGCAGCTCGGATCAAACATGGACTCTCTATTTCACTTGCGAGGGATTGCCGGGGGGGCAAGAGTCTTCTACTATTAGAATCACTAGGGCTGATCTCACCCTGAGTAACTTGCTTGCAATGAAATTACAATTGGGGTATAGGGTAAGGGACTATTTGTACTACAAGAGGAGATGTGGTAATGCAGCAACATTACACGAAATCGAAGAAGAAGTCAATGCAGATGCTATGATAGCATGTAATGAGGAGGAAAGACAGGTCAGACTATTGCTGTCCAAGGAACAAAAAATAGACCAGAATGTGAACATAACACCCTTGAAAGTACTTGGAAGGAGACCCATTAGGGAAGAGAATATAGATGAAGATGAGGAGTCAATTGATGCTTACAAGGAATGGTTGCACGTCATGCATAAGGAAAACCGATTCATGGGTAAGTGTTATGTTGGACTCCTATATATTTCAAAATTGTTGTATTATTTTATATTGGAGAAGCCTTTGTACTAATATTAGCTTGGCTGACCCAGATTTGAAAGATATCGACAGGGATGACACCACCAAAACTTACAAAGAATGGTTAAGGGTGCAAGGACAACTGAATGATATTAGTAATATAACATCTGTCCCTACATGTCTATTGTTAATATTCCTTCACAAACATATCATATCTTACACAAGTGACCAATATTTTCTGCAGTGGCATATGTGGACAGTAATCATCATACAGATGTAGTACTTTCAAGTGAAGATAGCAACCCCACACCGCCAGTAAATAGACCATCTCATGCTCGGCGTTTCATTCCACAGGGAGAGGGAACTAGTAAGTAATGAATATTTTCAATTTATTGTGAGGTTCAGTTAATTTTAAACTATGTCAATAGTTTTTTAAGTGTTTTGCTTTGTATATAATTGTTTTTCATGGACAAGACTCCAAAAAGAGGAAGCCAAGAGGTAACTTGAAAGGATGGACAGCAACAAACAAGAGAACTAGGGAGGCGTCTCAGAAGCTTAGCATCCAGTTCTCTAGGCTTGGAGGACCTGTAGGTTCAAACAAACGAATATTTGTTGATGAAATAACACTGTTCACGAGGAAAAGAGCACCTCTCATCGGAGTAAGAACATGGAGAGATATCCATGTGGATGTCAAAATTGCAATAGCAAACGATGTGCTGGTAAGCTTCTGTTATCCATGTGGATGTCAAAATTTCAATACCAAATTATTGTTTAAGAAGTAATTTATTTAGGCTTTACCTTGAGCAGGCTAAGTGGGACCTTGAGGATAACGAGGCGAACAGAATCAAGATATGGACGGTGGCTAATGACCGTTACAAAGGATGGCGATCTACATTTAGTGCTACCTACAAGGCGTACACCACCTATGAAGAGAGAATGAGACATAGGCCAGAAGAATTAGACATTGTTGAGTGGCACTATCTGGTGTCGTATTTTGGCACCGAAGAATTCCAGGTTTGTTCCCAATTTTTAAAAAAACTTGCCAATTCCACTTCTGACGTCAAGGTTTATGTTTTGCACACTGCTGATTTTATAAAAATCAAATCATTGCTGGTTCTGTGCAGAGGATTAGCAATAAGAATTCTCAGAATCGGCACAATCGACAGATACACCATGTTACAGGATCAAAGGGTTTTTCTCAATTGAGCTATGAGAAGGTAAAAAATTCTGTCACAAGGTTTTCCTTCAGGCATTTTTTTATGGTTTGTGCTTGTGCCCCCGAATGACAATGACATGATATTGTTATAACCTATATAGTCTTTGTATTTGATAGAGATATTTAGCCCACTGCCCACTACAAAAAAATATATTTTGCATCCTTGTATACAGAAAGCTGAAAAGTACTAAAACTAATGTGTGCCAACAAAAAGAAGAACTTGGATTCCTGTTCTTTTTCAATAGCAATAAATATTTCTGTTATCTTCTGTTTTAAATTCGTGGTGGATATCTTCCTGATCTTTACAGTTTATAAAAGCTTCTACATTTCACTAGATTATGAAATATGGCTAATTTTTTTACATTCTTGCCTAATTAGAGGGACCAACTAACTGGTGAAGAGCCAAATGATATGGAGCTTTTTATGATGACCCACCAACAAAATGGACAATGGACAAGCGAGGAATCTAGGGAAGTCTATGTGAGTATTAAACAGTTTTTACAACCCTTATTAAGTGATGCAACTGTCCTCACTTAGAATTAAAGTTTTAATTAACTAAATGTCTTTGCTTTGTTAGGACAATGCAACCAGGAAGATTATGGAGCTGGAGTCAAGGCCTGACGCAAATGTCGTCTCAGACTTGGAGCAGAACCAGATTTTCCAATCAACCTACAAGGAAACGAGAAAAATCAAATCAAACAAGATGCATGCTAATGGTTACCTTGCAAGGTACCCAACTAGAAAGGAGCTACTATCGGAGGACTACCAGCGCAAACTGCAACAGGAGGAAGCCCTCATTGAATCGTTTGGACGGCTGCAAGATAGACTAGAAGCTCAAGAAGTTGAAAGGGAAGCCGAGAGGCAAGAACATAGGCGTCAGCTTGAACAGATGAACAAGGAAAGGGAGGCTGATAGAGAAGCACTTAGGCAAGCTATGTTAATGTTGCAAGCAGCCCAACAGCAAGCTTCAGTACAAAAGGTAATATTAACAACATCTATGTTCTCATAGTTTATTGAACTGAAAATCATGATCTTGAACCCAATTCAAAATGCAGGCTAGCACAATTGTGGAGCCAACTGAAAATGTTGCTGCTGCTGCAACAATTGAGGGGACACAAAATGTAACAACTACAATGGGAGAACACATGATGCATAGTCAGCAGGTAGTTTGATGATAATTGAAGAATGTTTAATTGTAACATGCATGTCATATTCTTGTCAAGGGGTGTAATTTTTACCACCAACCATTTATTTTCAGGTTACCTAAGAAACCAGCCAGCCAGAACAACAACCCCCTTCTTCCGCAGCTGAAGAACGTCTCACTAGAGGGCGCATGACTAGAAGTAATTTGGCAGCGAATTCGGGTGCTGTTTATACTACAGCAAAGCAACTGAAGGAAACTGCGGTTAGGAAAAGATCTGCATTGTCCAAAAAGAATACACAGGTACTATGTGAAACCTTTTATCTCTCTTTGCATTAAAAAGGAACATATAGTCCTTTTGGAGAAGTACATAGCTATTCTTTTGTTCTGCTCCTAAATATGGTCCAGGCTTAGTTTCCTCTTGCTGATTAGAAATATATATGGATGTGTTTGTGCTCATAAAATGTCTTGGGAGGCAGCTGCATGTATGTTTATATTTGCTTTACGCTTCAAAGTTCATGGTTGATAGTACTGCAGCTCACAGAACTCTAGTACTGCAGCTCGTGTTTTGCTTCAGTGTTCAATTAGCTTTGCCACCACTAGTCTCAGTTTAACTAATGCATGTCAATGATTTTTTCAGGAGGAATCTTGAGTTTGAGAAGGAGCATGCGAATGGTGGGACGTTGGCCAACATACATATCAAGGGAACCTTCGCTGCTACAGTAGACATTAGTCTTTTGATTCGAATGAGTTCAAACAGTTGTCTGTGCTTAACACATTATTATGTGTTAAGCTATCTACTTGTGTTCTCATTTAGTTTGACACTCGGTGTGTTTTGTTAAAGATTTTGTATGAACAAATTATATTTCGTTTTAATGGATGTCGATGCTTCCTTCATTATGTATTTGTCGTTTTACGATTATTAATTTAAGCTACCAAACAAAGTGTCGCAACATGAATTATTAATATATTAATCTGGCGTTGCAATATATGATGGCACATATAACAATCACATTTAGTCGTGGCAATAGGTACGATAATCGTGGCAATAGAGAAACTATCTCTTGCAACTACAAAAAGATGACCGTGGCAATAGAGGAATCTACCTATAGCAACCAGATAGTTAGTAACGTGGCAATAGATGACCTGTCTGTAGCAACCAACCTAAGTAACGTGGCAATAGCCTATGCCATCTATAGCAACCATTCAGAAACGTGGCAATATATGACCTCTCTGTAGCAACCAACCTGAAGAGATGTTGCAATAACCTAAGCCACCTATAGCAACCATTTAGGCGACGTGGCAATAGAGAACCTCTATTGCAATGCTTTCTCTGCGTAGCAACAACCACGATTGCAACACCTGTGTTGCGTTGCGCTTGCATTGTGTTGCTACACGACCAGCGTGTCGCAATACGTATCGCTAGCAACGCCTAGTTCGTTGCAATTGATACTATTACCACACCCATAGTGGTTGCAATTGCTTTTGTTACAACACTCACCAGGTGTTGCAAAAGCGTCAAAAGTGTTGCAATAGAGGGGCTGTGTGTCGCAACTAAAATGTAACCCATTGCATTATGCTATTGCTACCCTTACAAGTGCAACGACATTTAACCAAAAAAAATTGGTAGCAAAATTACTATGGCTACCATTTTTGGGTCTTTTGCTACACTTTTTTGGTGTTGCAGTAGACCGAAAATCTTGTAGTGTAACTACTAGAACACCGAATTGAGGTGTGGTGCCCCAAACCGCACGTATTTGTCATGCGAAGCGGGGCAATTCTGTCGGTGACAAGGGCAGGCGGGAGCGACAGCTCTTCGTGGCTGTGCCTACTTTGGTCGATGCTGCTGTAATCAAGCAAGGCGTCTACACGGGAAAGACTTAGAGAGAGAGCAACGTGGAGCACCATGATGGAACTGCTCGGCCATGGTGAGATGCGAGCGGCGGCAGTGAAGTAGCGATCACGTGTGGGGCCATCTCGTAGGGCCAGTGCAACAAAACGACGCGAGCGAGGGAAGTGACACCGCAACACGGCATTAGTGCGACGTTACCACGGAGGCAGGCAGTGGCTCAGCGAGTAGGTGATTCAAGCGGCGAAACGATTGTCACATCGGCTAGACGAAAGCCACCACAACATCGGCTTGGCTGGCAGCGTGGTGGGGTAGCAGCGCACCGACTAGCAGCTGCATGGTGATGATAGCGACCAGCTGGGGTCGGCCACGGCCAACCCACGACTAGATAGACCGATCGGGCTCAGTTCCACGGCGCGTGGAACGTGGCTAGCCGCTCGACGCCGAGTGGACGCACAAGGTGACCATGCGCACGGGCCAGGCACATGACATGCATGAATTTTAAAGTGGAACAAAAACTACTAATGATCATAAGTGAGGCCTAGCTAATTCCCCTATCCTACAGTCAACATTACCGGTGACCTAGCAAAGCCATCGCCATGGCCAGAGAGCAACCTAGAGAGGGGGATAGAAGGATGCCAACCTGAGCTCGTCGTGCTGAATGCCAGTTCACGAACAGAGCGCCAACATCGTGGCTTACAGCGCGTTCTAATGAAGTTTGGGGAATTTTTACGAGAGCCACGTGACACCCAACATAACAACCATCTATGCCAAGGTCAATTATTCACTTTGATGCAATCAACAATAGCAAAGCATGCAGCTAGTGTTTAAACATTTTAGCTAGAATTTAAATGTCAAGATAGCATTGTCTTACAACTTTTCCCATACTTAGAAAAGTTAAGGTTCAATTCAAACTAACAGCCATTAACGCTTTTGTTACAATTTTTAAAAGGCCTCAACCCTATTAACTGCTACCAACAAGTATTTCATGCAATAGTTCATACCTTATACTAACCCATAGGAGCAAAATATTTAAGCACCATTTAACTATTTTGCTCAATTTAATTCGCTAGAAATGGTACTTTACACAATAGTTCAAGTATTTGCCGACTTAACGAAAAGAGCTTATCTTAACGTCAAATTTGATTTTTGAGCTCCCAAGAGCACTAGTTGACACTATTTATTTTGATTTTCTTTCTCAACCACAAAAGTGAGTCACATAGAATTGTTTATCATTTCACGTGCGTTATATATTTTTAAAACCCTGAAAACTTGTTTGGCTAATTCCTCTTGGACCTAAATTTCGGTGCTAGGCAAGCTCGTAACACTAGGGGTGTTACACATGGTAGGCTTATTCCTACCAAGGGGCCAGCAGTTAGCCAGCCACTATCTCCTCCACCAGATCTCGGCCTCTGGAATACCGATAGGCCAAGGCAAAAGCCCTATCATAGGCTTTGCGATCCTCACCAGTCCTCGGACTCAGGGGTCCCTTGAGTAGGAGGCTTCATCGGAGTCATCACAGAAGCCAATGGATAGCGAGTGTTCTTCCCGTCAGAGCCGGTAGATGTCATGCCGCTAGTCCTCACATAGAACCAGTACTACATTCAATCCTTCGGCCACTTGTTCTTCTGAGCGAAGGAGATCTCCAACTTCCCGCCTTTCTGGTTCCTCCACGGCATAAAAGGCAGCTTCCATACTACGCCACCATCTGGCCTTTGCCAACCCATTTAGGCTCATGCTAGAGCTCGTAATACTCGCAGAAAGTACCAACATTGCTCTCCATGCCACAAGACAAGCAGGCCCAACAAAACTTACTCAAAGTAACAATACCATCGGGAGTAACATGATGCAGCTGTACCTCAAATGCTTCCAAAACTTGGCAAAGGAAGTGCGCTGCTAGGAAGCGAAGGCCACAAAGGAAAAATCCTTGAAAACCACGGCATCAGCGGCATGTGGTTTAGGAATCGTCTCCCCTTACGGAGGCTTTACCTTAGCCTTACCAAAGCAACCCAATTTCCATAGCTCCTCGATCATGTCCTTCGTCATGAGCGAAGGCCCAAAATCCCACATCCTAGATGAGCCAGCCATGTCTCCTGCCTCCTCAACGGTTATCAAATCAGCGATGAGGCCTCAACTCTAGAAAGATCCTCTTCAAGCCCCAACGCCTCTGTGCTGACAATCATACACTCCTCAAACCGCATAGACCACCCACTAGACCTAACATCGAGAAGGCGACGGTACGGCCTGAAGAAGGAAGTCCGGTGCGGAGGAGGATAAACAGGCATAGCCACTTCTAAGACTTAGCGACAGCCCAAAGCGAGCGAAGGCAAACAACAACTAAGCGAAAACAAAGTGCAAAGGAACAGTGCAGAAAGCAACAGCAGTGAAAGCGATGGCTTAGATAGGGATGGGAGGAGCCTTCACCTACCGACCCTTATATAGCCCCCACGCTGCCACTTCGACTTCCGGGGCCAATGGTCACATCCATTCAAAAACACGTCGGTTCTAGAGCCACCACGGCGAATCAAGTAGCGACACATCACCAACACAATGGTCTAATCCTGGTGTCCTAGGGGGGAAAGAGGGAAAGCCCCCATGTGTGCAAGAGCCTCCGCGCCTCAAAGCCTGAGGACTAGGTTTTGAGGGCAAGGCCTGCCAGGGGGGAAAGGGGGAAAGCCCCCGCGCGCACAAGAGCCTCCGCGCCTAAGAGCCTGAGGACTAGGTTTTGAGGGCAAGGCCCACCAGGGGGAAGCTTCCGCGTGCACCAAAGCCTCCACGCCTCAGAGCCTGAGGACCATGTTTTGAGGGCAAGGCCCGCCAGGGGGGAAGCCTCCGCGTGCGCCAGAGCCTCTGTGCCTCAGAGCCTGAGGACTATGTTTTCAGGGCAAAGCCCACCAGCATCAGAACAAGCCCTCAAGGGGGGAATTGTTGGGACACGGTTATGAGTTGTGGAGAACAAAGTTTGGAGCAGCAATAAGAACTGATGGTTAACAAGTTTTACGAGCCATGTGTAGGGAAAGAAGGCAGAGACCTCCGCTCCTGTCGATCACCCAAGGCAAAGGGCGGGAAGCTGCAGCGAAGGTGCTAGAACGTGGTCAGAGGCGGAGGCTCTTATGGTACGAGCGAAGGCCATGGTTCGGATGACGGAAGCGAAGGCCCCGGTGAAGGCTCCCGCTCGGCGGCAGCACTGGGTCATGGGCCGATAACGGGTCGTCGACGGTGGCCCAACAGGCAAAGACAGTTGAAGAAGAAGATACCTAGACTGCCCCGGACAACTTGTATTAGCATAGGAATATTCCAGGAATGTATTGTAACCGATAGGGGGTAAAATTGTAAAGAGTAGTTCTAGCAATGTAGTGCCCTATAAAAAGGGGACTCAAACTCTATACAAAGGAGGTTGGTGAATACATTTATGAAACCCTAATTGAGCTTGGGCCCACCTTCCACATCACATACCTTCGCCCAGGGCATCCGGTTGGGCGGAGGCATTCCTTGTCCCTCCTGTTGGAAATCCCGCTTTCCAACAGACGTGATTTCGTGTAGAAAACATAGAGAACACGATTGGAATGTGTTTTCCTACTGTGATAAGACCATCTCCTCTATATATATTGGAGGATCACATCACCTCCTCTATATATATTGGAGGATCACGGCTGATTGAAAGATCCAACACTCAATCATCTTTTTTACATCTATTACCCAACTTTTATATTTTTCCAGCTCTTTCGCTATTCATTACATCTCTCCACGAGATCCACCGGCGTTCTAGGTAGCCTTGTTGATCCTAGAACAACCCTAAGCGTGCTCCTCCCCGGTGGGTCCTCCTGGGTGGTGTTCTCAGGCTTTTGCGCTAAAGGATGGACTCTAGGTTGGCCTAATGGATCTCTAGATTGGTTTAGTCGATCACTAGAGTTGCTTGTTGTGTCCCATTAAACGGCCACAAAATGGTAAATAGTGGTAAACTATTTTGTTTAGGGGGTAAACAAAAATTAAACGGTTGACCATTTAAACGGTCAAAAAACGGTCTAAACGGCCTACACGGAACGGAAATAAACGGTATTAAACAGACTAAAAAGTCTGTTTAAACGACTGTTTAGGCAAACACGAGGTAAATCTAGTTCAGTTTTATATGGATAAATTTGTATACTTAAGTTTATTATATTCATAAATATGTACACTTGATATGTTACATGCATAAATATATATATTTGATTCTTTTCACATGCATAAATATATATACATACCAAAATAATTGATTTTTAGTCAGATAAATATGTATAAATGCTAGAATAATTGAGTTAACATAAAAAAATATGCATATTTTGGTAAGATTGTGTAAAACCGTTTAGACCGTTTTAATCCGTTTAAACACCGTCTAAACCGTTTAAACGTTAAACAAAGGATGACCGACTGTTTACCGTTTAGCGTTTAGGAAAACATTAGTGATAGGTTAGTTGCAACCTAGGGCGTGCTAGTACTTGCTGGTGTGTGATTTAGATCTCAATCCAACATCAACAGTACCATTCCAATCGTTGTTTTTCATGAATATTTGATAGTATTTTCTCTGTTTCAACGCACCCGTATATTTGCTAGTAAAATAAAGGGAGTACCGTAGCATGGTCCTACACGCATACAAAACACTCTAAACTCCATACCACATGCAGTACCATTATTATTTCTAGATATTTTTACTTCACTGCGATCCCTGGTTGTAGTAGCTCAAAGCAGTATAGAGTGTTTGCACCAAGGTGGAAATTACCCCTATGGACGCGGCCATGACCCCGACGACAAGCCACGGATTGGCGGAGTACTTGTGGTACAGCAACGCCATACACCGCCGCGGGCGGCTCCGGTACAACTTGTCAAGCACCTGGCACATGGCCCTCAGGTAGTTATGGTCGGCGTCGTCAGGGTCAAACATGACCCCCTTGCAGAGGTCGGAGAAGAAGGCGGCGACCTCGCCGTCGTTCGCGAGGAGGTGCACGATGACCCCTGTCCTCGACAGGAGGTCGACGTCACTGGCAGTGCACGCCATCTGCGACATGAAGACGCAGTACGCCGTGACGTGGCTCCCGACTCCGGGGTTGTGCTGCTCTAGCGCCACCAAGTTGCGCAGGATCCGCCCGGTCTCGGCGTCGATCCTCAGGCGGGGCACCACCAGCGTGCCACTGCCGCTGTCCAGCGTCACGTCCAGGATGCAGCGGGCCTCCGTCGACCCGGCGCCGACGGGGCGGCTCTTCAAGTTCACGCCGCTGATGTAGTAGTCCATTGCCGTGCGCCACCTGCCCACTGGCTGCTGCCCGGTTGGTGACGAGGTTACACTACTTACGGGTAGAGGTGGGCTTCGAGAAGTGCATGTGCACAAGGTGCAGGAGGTTGCCAGGCTCCGCCGGCGGCGTGATCCTTTCCATCGTGTACTGCTGCTTCTGCAGGACATACTGGGAGAGGTTTTCCGCGATGGTGTCCGAAAGTGGAACAACGCTGCTAGTGCCACCAGAAAAGGTTAGTTTGTGGACTTTGTCGAGGATGAAGTATGGTATCTGGTTCTCGACGAGGTAGAACACGTCGCGCAGCACCGCGAGGACCTCCTGCTTGTTGTCGCTGCCCGCCTGGTGCTGCTGCTGGTGCTGGTAGCCAGCCTGAACGTGGCCATTGGCTGCTGGCGGCCCGTTCTGGGAGACGCCGACGACGTTGCCGAACCAGTGGAGCACGTAGCAGGCGTCGAGAAGCAGCATGCGCAGGAACTCCCCGCTCGTCATGTCGTCGAACGTGTTGGCGTAGTAGCTCCTCGCACGGGCCTCGTCGGCAGCTAGCTCGGCGAGGTACGCCTCCACCGTCTTAGCAGGAGGAGTCGCCGCCGAAAGAATGGCGTCGAGGCTTGCTAGCTTGTCGTTGTACCTCCAGACGTTGGGGCTCCTTTTCCGGTGGTAGGGGCCGATGGAGACATGCTGCGGATCGTACTCCTGCGGATCCACGTTGCGGGTCAGTTCCCGCACCATGCCGATGGTCGGGGTGCATGGTGTAGAGCCACCGAGAAGGCGGCGGTGTATGGTTAGCTCCTGCTCCAGTGCTCCCGCCAGGGATCGGATGTCCACGACAACGGTAGGGGACTGGGAGTCGCCAGATGATCGCTCTGCCGCAGAAAATCAGTCAACAAATGACAGTATATATCTGATTATTATATTCGTCATCAACTATCACAATTAGGTAGCCATACATCAAGTACTTTGCCGTTCTACTGGTGGGAAAACAACAAAAACTGAGCTGATCAGCGGAGAACATTTGTTGGCACCTTGCTGGTCTTCCATTTGTCTGCAAGTTGTTTGGCTGCGTCCCTTGAGCTAGAGCTCACTCACCTTCGGCTAGCTAGCTCCCTAACCAAGCAATGACTACCTGTTCGTGCTTCTTGTGTTTCATAGCCAAGCTAATGGCCAATTGCATGTCTATATATAGATCATTCAACACTATAGCTACACCGGAATGATGATGGTTCCACTTACATTTAACTTTTGCATTATATTCGCGCAAATAATCGAGCTGAAAGGTTCAAGGACACGCACTGCATCAAAAGAAGGGGAAAAAGTACTATGCTTTAGATCGAGCTTTGCCGAAAGCGCCCAACATACAAGTCAGTCAAGCAATAAGATGGATTAAGCTTTTTTATGGAAAGAACAAAGTCACACAAGTCGCTCTTCACAAGAAATTACTCCGAAGGTTGGGCGACCCGGACCCCCTTGATAGTGCATGCGTACGAGAGGATCTAAGTGGTCCAGGTTAGAAATTTAGGTATTTTCATTATTAGTTTAATCCAGAAATATAACATTAGCAGGTTTGTGATGGTATACATGTGTATATTTCTTATGAACACTACAGCATGCATCGACGACATACAAACAGAAACAGTAAAAACGCATATTACAGTAATCATAGAGATTAGACTGTACCCAGCGGAGGGTCCTATGCCGAGGGCATCAGAGTCTCCATTCGCACTAGTCGACATAGTGCGTTGCTCGAAGTCGCGGACCACAGTCGATGCAGGAAGATGTTCGTAGTGCAGTCCCACGAACGGATCACCAGGAAGAAGACGCCTTGACGTTCCAGCAAGAAGACGGATCCAAGAGCGATCTCCAGCAGAAAGAAGATGGACGAGCAGTCGCGGATCGCTCCCCAAAAACCTAATCGCCGCTCACCCCGTGCAGGGTTCTCAGGCGGACGGGGGTTCCGGAGGCACCTGCTCTCCCGCTACTCCGTGCGCGTAGAGGAACGAGACGAGAAAGACTGAAGGCTATAGCGATGTGGAGTCTCTCTGGAACGGTTGCGGAAGAAGTCTCGATCTGAACTGACGGGGGACACAGATATATGGCTGCGATCAGGGAAAAAGACGAAGGCAGCGGAGAATCCCAAGAGACAGGAAGCGGAAGGGATGGTAAGTGACGCAGTCTATTCCCCTCCACCATCAAAAAGTGAAACTCCCATGATAATGTGGATTTAAGTGGCAAAAGACTGGCCACGCCTGCCCGCTCGCCGCCTGCCTCGCCACGCCACGCCACGGCCACGGTCCGCGCCCACGCCCATGGCCCGACCGGCGGCGGCGGCGGCGCGCGCGTGTGTGGCATGCCTTTATCCTTTTCTCAGCTTCTCAATTTAGATGAATAAATTCCAACCATATAAGCTAAGTCAGCGTTCAGTCAAAATCCCATATGGTATTAAACCATGCAACACTTAATGTTATGTACCATAGAGTTTTATTTGATTTATTAAATATTATATGGGCCAAGCCCATATTATATCCAACAATCCCCACCAAACTCTAGGGTTTGTAACAAAGTAGTCTTAGAACTACATTTCTTTTATATACCAGTGTTTCGATGGAGACTGTTAAGTTGAACATGCATCTAGAATAATAGTTTCACTCAGTCACAACTGAACAATGGACTAAGCCTTGAATTGACAGTTTTGTGTGAGGTGAATGTCACTAAAGTCCTTAGCTGATACTGGGTAGCAAAAGGCATCCCCTCTATTTGAAGCATATAAGTCATACTTCAGTGCCTTTCATGAGTATTTAGAGATCACCCAAATCTCATAGACTGTGACCAGCAATCTGACTCATATAGGTGTGTTCCTCAAAAGATATTCTATAGGACAATATTTTTGCTTTGACAAGCCACTTGGAACACATTAAGGCAAAAGCCAGCCTGTCTTACAGAAAGGAAAGATATGCATCAGAAATGAGTGTTACTAAGGATCTTTCCTCATAATTTACTACTAGCTTGTTTCACCATCCTACTTCACGGGATCTCCGATCACGTACAACAGGTTACCACTATAGTAAATTTCAAGTGGGTCTCAAACCCATCTCTCTCGATGTACTTTCTATCACGTTGCGTGACAGACCCTTAATGAACGGATCTACCAGATTGTTAGACGTGTGAACATAGTCCAATACTATTACTCCAGAGTTTCTCAATTTTATGATAGATTTTAGTCGTCTCTTAACATGCCTTGTGGACTTCATGTTGTCCTTAGAACTGTTAACCTTTGTAATCATAGTCTGGTTATCACAGTTCATAGAAATAGCCGGTATGGGTTTTTCAACAACCGGTAAATCCATAAGGAGATCACGAAGCCACTCAACCTCAGATCTAGTAGTGTCTAATGCTGTGAGTTCTGCTTCCATTATAGACTTCGTTAAGATAGTCTGCTTGCAAGACTTCCAGGAAACAGCACCACCTCTAAGCGAAAACACATATCCACTTGTGGCATAAAGCTCATCAGCATCAGAAATTCAGTTGGCATCACAGTAGCCTTCCTGCACTTTTGGATGTCCGGTATAACAAATACCATAGCCCATGGTCCCTTTTAGGTAGCGCATTACTCTCTCAAGAGCACGCTAGTGATCGTCTCCCGGGTTTGACACAAACCGGCTCAGCTTGCACACAGCAAATGAGATGTCAGGCCTTGTTGCACTAGCAAGATACATGAGCGAACCAATGATATGGGAATATCTCAACTGATCCCTTGCTATTCTTCGATTTTTCCTCATTAGCACACTAGGGTCATAAGGTGTAGGAGTAGGTGCACAGTCACTGAACCCAAAGCGACGCAACACCTTTTTCATCAGCCTCTCCCAAATCTTTCATCTCAAAAATTTTAGATAGAAATTCCTTCACCTCCTCGATCACTTTGAGGCTGGATCCAAAGATCAGTATGTCATCAACATATAAGCACAAAATAACTCCTTCACCCCCACCATACCGATAGTACACACATTTGTCAGCTTCATTCACAACAAAGCCAGTAGATGTTAAAGTTCTGTCAAACTTCTCATGCCATTGCTTAGGAGCTTGTTTTAGGCCATATAATGACTTTAATAATTTACACACCTTGCCTTGTTGACCATTTGCTACAAACCCATCCGGCTGATCCATATAGATCTCCTCCTCCAACTCTCCATTTAGGAAAGCTGTCTTAACATCCATTTGATGAACGATAAGACCATAAGAGGCTGCCAGGGAAAGCAAAACTCGAATTGTGGTCAATCGGGCAACCGGTGAATAAGTATCAAAGAAATCCTCACCTTCCTTTTGAGTATAACCCTTGGCCACAAGCCTTGCCTTGTACCTCTCAATAATACCATCAGGCCTAAGCTTTTTCTTGAACACCCATTTGCACCCTATAGGCTTGCACCCATAGGGATGATCAACAATTTCCCAAGTTCCATTAGACATAACAGAATCCATCTCACTCCGTACTGCTTCCTTCCATAAGTCAACATCAGGAGAGGAATATGCCTCTTCAATGGTCGTTGGTGTGTAATCCACAAGGTACATAATATAATCATCACCAAAAGACTTTGTAGTCCTCTGTCTCTTACTTTTCCTGGTAACTATATAATGGAGACGGGGATCTCGATCTTCTGTCAGGTGATGGTAACTATCATTGTGGCAGAGAATCACACACAGATCTGGCTTTAGATCGAAAGATCGAACCCTGCAATCTTAGCACCATAGCTCCTCTGGTTATCAACCAAGTCACGGACCAGGTTGACCTCACCAAGAAGGCTAATCCCTGCCTACGCAATGAAGAACACAAGCAAGAACAAGAAAGAATGCAACCAAATTACAGATGAAAGATTAATCTCGCGAGTTGGGGTCTCACAAACCGAAGAACGGCGAAACTGTTTCTTGACAGAATAATATAAGTAAAACCCAAACCCTAATGGAGGGGTTGTGGCTGTTTATGAAGACTCTAGGGTCGTGCAAGACCCCTGGACGTGCACCCCTAATGGGCCCAAACTCGATACATGGTCCAACGGACCAAAAGACGGTGTCGTAGCACCCTGTCAGATTCTAGGACTGCTGACTTGTTTCAATGATTCCATGTTGATACCGAATAGCTTTTGACTGTGAAACTACTTGGATTGGCTTCCTTATCAAATGAGCTTTCCATCCATATGTGGATCATCGAAAATGGAGTCTGGATGCGTCCTGGGTGACCAGTTTAAGGCAGACTGGTCCTAGAGGCCGAGGCAGACTCGAATTCTTGTTGGACTGGGCCTCCGGCTTGTGTTGGACGTCCTTGCTGGTCATCATCACCTCCACCACTTCCTCTAAGTCCTTCATGATCCTCTCAAATGTTCCTAAGCAAGATAACATCATTAGGTAGTAGTCTATTCTCAAAAGTATGAAAAGTATCGCTTAAGAACGAGCTCACCTCTAAATTGAGTTGTCGCTTTCGAGCCCGGGTCATTGGACCTTGCATGACGGTTGAAGGATCAGCTGGTACATCCAAAGGAGTGATGTCCTCATCATCCTCCCCCTCTTGAATTGGAGTCGTCCTCGACTCAAGCTCATCTTCTTCTCCCAAATAAGGTTTCAAATCTGCAATGTTAAATGTGGGACTAACCCCGAACTTGGGTGGCAACTCAAGTTTGTATGCATTATCATTTATTTTCTCAATAATCTTATAAGGACCAGCTGCTCTTGGCATTAATTTAGACTTACGTAGCTCAGGAAATCTATCTTTTCTTAAATGTAACCAAACCAAATCACCCGGTTCAAGTTTAATCTCTTTTCTACCTTTACTACCAGCAATTCTATACTTTTCATTCATGCTTTCAATATTTGCTTTAGTTGTTTCATGCAACTTACGAATAAAATCAGCACGCTCTCTAGCATCACTATGTATTCTCTCAATGGTAGGTAAAGGCAAAAGATCAATAGGAGCACGGGGGTTAAAACCATACACTACCTGAAAAGGACTTACCTTGGTGGTGGAATGTTCCACCCTGTTATATGCAAACTCCACATGCGGCAAACACTCTTCCCACATCTTCAAATTGCACTTCAACCGCGACTTAGCTTTTTGACATGTGGCACACCGAGCCACATACCACTCTACATCTCGCCTCATCCTTGGCCAAAAGAAGTGTGTGGACAGCACCTCCTCCGTCTTCTTGGCACCAAAATGTCCCATCAATCCGCCTCCATGTGCCTCCTGCAACAACAAAAGACGAACGGAACCAACTGGAATGCATAGGCGGTTAGCTCTAAACAAAAACCCATCATTGATCATAAACGTATTCCATGCACGTCCCTCTCTACAATTAACAAACACATCCTTAAAATCGGGATCAAGCACATATTGTTCTTTAATGGATTGAAGACCAAAAATCCGGCAATCAAGTTGGGACAGTAATGTATATCTTCTATACAAAGCATCAGCAATCACATTATCCTTCCCTTTCTTATGTTTGATAATATAAGGAAAAGATTCAATAAATTCAACCCATTTAGCATGCCTACGATTCATATTATTTTGAGAGCGAAGATACTTAAGCGATTCATGATCAGAATGAATAACAAATTCTTTAGGCCACAAATAATGACGCCACGTCTCTAAAGAACAAATAAGTGCATACAATTCTTTATCATACGTGGAATAATTAAGAACAGGACCATGCAATTTTTCACTAAATAAGCAACAGGTTTACCATCTTGCATCAAAACACCACCAATGCCAACTCCACCAGCATCACATTCTAGCTCAAAAGTCTTACCAAAATTTGGAAGTTGCAGCAATGGTGCGTGTGTAAGCTTGTCCTTCAAAATGTCAAAGGACTCCTCATGTGTCTCTCCCCAATGAAACACCACTCCTTTCTTCGTCAACTCATGCAATGGGGCAGCAATGGTGCTGAAATCTTTGACGAAACGGCGGTAGAATCCTGCAAGACCAAGAAAACTCCTCACCTGTGTGACTGTTTGGGGAACTGGCCAGCTCTTTATGGCTTCAATTTTCATCTCGTCCACCTCAATTCCCTATGGAGTTACAACATAGCCAAGAAAAGAAACTCGATCCGTGCAAAAGATGCACTTCTCAAGGTTACCAAATAAACGTGCATCACATAAAGCATTAAAAACAGCACGTAAGTGATCCATATGTTCATCAAAAGACTTGCTGTAAATCAATATGTCATCAAAGTAAACTACCACAAAATGACCAATAAAAACTCTTAAAACCTCATTCATTAAGCGCATGAAAGTGCTAGGATGCATTTGTCAAACCAAAAGGCATAACTAACCACTCATACAACCCGAATTTGGTTTTAAATGCAGTTTTCCATTCATCTCCAAGTTTCATTCTAATCTGGTGGTAGCCACTTCGCAAGTCAATCTTAGTGAAAATTATAGAACCACACAACTCATCAAGCATGTCGTCTAGCCTAGGAATAGGATGACGATACCGAATAGTAATATTATTGATGGCTCTACAATCAACACATATACGCCAACTTCCATCTTTCTTAGGAACCAAAAGTACAGGAATGGCACAAGGACTAAGGCTTTCACGTACATACCCGTGGTCCAAAAGGTCTTGGACTTGCCACTGAATTTCCTTAGTCTCCTCAGGATTGGTTCGATATGCAGCTCGGTTGGGCAAGGTTGCTCCCGGAATTAAATCGATTTGATGCTCTATCCCTCTCATAGGTGGCAGTCTCGGGGGTATCTCAGCTGGAAAAATGTCCTCATACTCCTGCAAAAGGTTAGTGACAGCAGGAGGTACCAAGCTAACAATATCATCAAGCGAAAACATAGCTCGTTTGCATACCAAAGCATAGCAAATATCATCATCAGAAATTTCAGCAAAGTCACATTTTGTTGCAAGCATAACACCACCCTTCAATTTAATCCCCTCAGCCTTAGAAATAGATGTAGACTTATCCTTTTTAGGTGGGAAAATAGAATTAGCAACTTACTGATTTTTAGATTGAACATCATTCAAACTAGTAGCGCGTTCTCTATCAGCTTGTACAATTTGAGCAGGGGTCAAAGGTACCAAAGTAATTTTCTTTCCTTTATGCACAAAAGTGTATTTATTACTTCTACCATGGTGTGTAGCATCATTATCATGTTCCCAAGGACGACCCAATAAAAGTGAACAAGCTTGCATAGGTACCACATCACAATCAATAGAATCAGCATAAGAACCAATGGAAAATAAAACTCTGCAAGTTTGTGTTACCTTTGCTTTACCAGAATCATTTAGCCACTGAATATGGTATGGACGTGGGTGTGGGCGTATGGTCAAGCTAAGCTTCTTGACCAAATCAGAACTCACCAAATTGTTGCAGCTACCTCCATCAATAATAACACGTGCTCGACGGTCGCTGATGACGAAGAAAATCTGGAACAAGTTATGGCATTGTAGCTTCTCAGGTTGCTGGATTTGTGAGCTGAGCACCCGCTGTACAATAATGCTCCTATAGGACGCCGTGGCCTCATCACCAAGGACTTCACCGTCCTCCTCATCTGCATCTTGGTCTTCTTCATCCTCAATGTCAGAGGTGCTGATGTAACCATCTTCTATAGCAATATATGCCCGCTGACTTGGGCAGTCCTTCTGCACATGGCCAATGCCATGGCAGCGGTGGCACTGAATACCCGAAGTGCGTCCCGTCGATGCAGCGGATGAGGAACTCTTGGTAGGCACCTGCAAAGAATTTTTACCTAAATCTGAAGGTCGTGCGGGAGGTGCCTTAGGTGTAGCGGAAACTCCAGAGGTTGTTGGTCGCTTGCTCGCTGGAGGAGGCGTCCAAAAAGTGGTTGGCTTGGTCAGCCCCGAAGATGGTGCCGAGCGTGGCGTGTATGTGCTGGTGCTGACCTTGCTCTTGCCCTGCTGTTCACGCCCCTGCAATTCCTTTTCTGCAAGCATAGCAAACTGAAACAACTGGTTGACAGTGTTAAATTCTTTATAATCAACAATGTCTTCAATCTCACGCCTCAAACCTGAATAAAAACGACAAATGGAATCTTTGTTTTCCTCTACAACACTACAGCGCATCAATCCCTTTTGGAGCTCACCATAGTAATCCTGTACAGATTTATCTCCTTGTTCTAAACGCATCAATTTCTTACGCAAGTCTCTATGATAAGAAGGAGGAACAAAACGATCATGCATAGCTACCTTAAGTTCTTCCCACGTACCAGGTAAAGCATCCTGTGCAGCTAGCCCATTCCACCAAATAATAGCAAAATCCTTAAACTCACTAGTAGCTTGTCTAACTCTATGCTGCTCAGGTACAAGGTGGGCACTAAACTTTTGTTCTACCGTCATCTCCCAATCAAGATATCCCTCAGCATCATAATGACCCAAAAAAGATGGTATTGTGAACTTAATCTTAGCATAAGGATCATCGGGCACACGGTGATTATTACCTTGACGGTGGTGGTGGTGAACACCACCCATACCTGTCATGTTGCGGCGAAGACGTTGCCGTAATCTCTCTTGTCGGATAGCTGCTCAACCTATGTTTCCAGCGGCATCATGCACCGTGTCTTGACCATCGGTGTTGCTGCCGGAAACGTCGTTGTTGCCCGCCACAAAGGTTTCCAACTCAGTAACCTTGTCGGTTAGCATGGAAATTCGCTTGTCCAATCTCTCCATGCTATTGCCAATGTTGAGTTCAATGAGTGCATCAGTGACGGCCTTCCTGATGGCCTCATTCATCCTTTTTTGGGCATCCTCTACAACAGCTTTTAGTTGCTCTTGGCTGACACACTCGCTGAAACCCTTAGGATTGTTATCTCCAGTCTGTTCACCTCTTGCTATTGAAAACACAAAAACAGGAACAAACAGGTGAAAGTTATCCCTACCAAATGACTACGTGGTTGTAGTGGTGTCACTTTTCACAGCAAGTGGAAGCGTCTTACCAAGCTCTTACCAAGTTCTTACCAACGCAAGCAGTGGTCGGTACAACCGGTGGCTAGTTCGTGATACCTATGAGGTAGTGGTACCGAGATTGCAAGGCCCTTTGTCTGTACTGATCTGAAGAATTTGTGGAGCTTGGAAGGCAAACAAAGAGTAATATGTATATCTGGCACACAAGTCAGTAATAGAAAGTAATGCTGAATTATAGTCCAAAGTACTTGTTCTCGTTGCTGGTCTAAAGTGTTGCAAGTACCAGATTGTGACAAAAGTATGGTGGATGAAAACAGCAATACAAACAAGGAACCAGACAGCACACGCAAACACAGCTCACTTTGGGCTTCTCTATGTGCTCCTCTAGATATTGTTCCTCTTTTGCCCCTCTCTTTTTTTCTATTTTTTTTGGCTGTCGTTGTTTTTTGGGAAATTTTGACTTTTTTATTTTATTTTTTTGATATTTTTCCTTTACTTAGGAGCACAAAAGAAGTAACCACAGAAAATATGAGCTCAAACAAGTGTAAGACGTGGCCTGTGGAATTTTTAGAAAAGTAGATGAAAATCGACAAAAACCTTGTGACCACGAAACGAGGATCTTGTGACCACTTTTTGACCAATCTAAAAATTCTAAACCCCCGCATAGTCGGGGATGGATGGATCCAAAAAAATTTTCTGATCAATTTGCATATATGGAACGTCGAAAACGGAGTTCGTATGTGAAAACTGGACCAGTTTTAAGAATTGGCTCCGAATTAGAGGACAAAACGGGAATAATGTGTGCAAAATTGGTCACAACAGCCAAGATTTGATGGAAACGATGGGAGAAAACACACGAACTGGACTCTAACACGACCTAACCAGCAACAAGATCTCGACCAGGACACAAACTCAACACGACGGACTCTGAAACTGAAATATGCAAAGGCTATGGCGCGGAAGGTTCTAGGACAGGAAAACGAGTATGGCACTGGACTATAGGACGAATACGAAACACTCAAAGTAGGGAATAAAAGTGAACCTGATGGTATACCTTAGCTCTGATACCACTTAATGGAGACGGGGATCCCGATCTTCCGTCAGGTGATGGTAACTATCGTTGTGTCGGAGAATGACACACTGATCCGGCTTCAGATCGAAAGATCGAACCCTATAATCTTAGCACCACAGCTCCTCTGGTTATCAACCAAGTCACGGACCAGGTTGACCACGCCAAGAAGGCTAATCCCTGCGTGCGCAATGAAGAACATAAGCAAGAACAAGAAAGAACGCAACCAAATTGCAGATGAAAGATTAATCTCACGAGTTGGGGTCTCACAAACCGAATAACGCCGAAACTGTTTCTTGACAGAATAATCTAAGCAAAACCCAAACCCTAATGGAGGGGTGGCGGCTGTTTATGAAGACTCTAGGGTCGTGCAAGACCCCTAGACGCGCCCCTAATGGGCCCAAACTCGATACATGGTCCAACGGACCAAAAGACGGTGTCGCAGCACCTTGGCAGATTCTGGACGCTGACTTGTTTCAACGATTTCTGTTGATGCCGAACAGCTTTTGACATGAAACCACTTGGATTGGCTTCCTTATCAAATGAGCTTTCCATCCATATGTGGATCATTGAAAACGGAGTCCGGATGCGTCCTGGGCGACCAGTTTAAGGTAGACTGATCCTGGAGGCCGAGGCAGACTCGAATTCTTGTTGGACTGGGCCTCCGGCTTGTGTTGGACATCCTTGCTGGTCATCATCACCTCCACCACTTCCTCTAAGTCCTTCATGACCCTCTCCAATGTTTCTAAGTAAGATAACATCATTAGGTAGTAGTCTATTCTCAAAAATATGAAAATTATCGCTTAAGAACGAGCTCACCTCTAAATTGAGTTGTCGCTTTCGAGCCCGGGTCATTGGACCTTGCATGACGGTTGAAGGATCAGCTGATACATCCAAAGGAGTAATGTCCTCATCACTATAATGTCATCCTCCTCGGGATTTTGCACATAGGGTTCCTCAATTTGTTCTATCGTAATAAAATTTTCATGCTCATGGAGAATTATAAATTCATGACCAGTTGTGCTAGGTGCATTTTTCATGGGAAACTCATTCTCAAAAAATATAGCGTCTCTAGATTCCATGATTGTATCAACAGCCATCTCAGGAACACTAGAGTTTATAATTAAAAATCTATAACCCACGCTGTAAATAGCATAATCAAGAAACACACCATCAACAGTCTTTGGTACAAGCTTACATTTTTTGTTTATTGGCACATTCACCTTTGTCAAACAACCCCAAGTTCGCAGGTAAGAGAGATTGAATCTCTTCTTCTCCTATTCCTCGAATGGTGTAATTTCTTTGTTCTTTGTGGGCACTCTATTTAGGACATGACATGCTGTCAATATAGCCTCACCCCACCGTTCCTTAGATAGTCCCGCAGTCTCCAACATGGCATTAACCAAATCAGTTAGAGTGCTGTTCTTTTTCTCTACAATCCCATAGGATTGTGGTGAGTATGGTGGCGTCCTCTCATGAATAATTCAATGCACCGCGCAAAACTCAGAAAATTCATTTGAGAAATATTCTCCCCCGCGATCGGACCGCAAACGCTTGATTTTCTTCTCAAGTTGATTTTCTACCTCAGCTTTATAGACTTTAAAATAATGCAACGCTTTATCTTTAGTTTTCAACAAATACACATAGCAAAATCTAGTGTAATCATCTATAAATGTCATAAAGTATCGTCTACCGCCTTTAGTCAATTTGCCATTCATTTCGCATAAATCAGAACGAACGAGTTCTAATGGTGCCAAGTTCCTCGCCTCAGCAGCCTTGTGAGGCTTACGTGGTTGCTTCGATTGCACACACACCTGGCACTTAGAATCTCTGACTAAGTTAAATTTCAGGATTAAATTCAGATTTGCAAGCTGTGTGAGACAGCCAAAATTAATCTGATAAAGTTGTGAATGTCATATATTCGACTCATCCGAAACATTAATCTTGTTTACCACTTTATTACACACATCATCAAGCAAAGATAAGCGGAACAAGCCTCCGCAATCATAACATTTTTCAACAAAAGTTCCATGTCTCGACACAACACATTTATTGGACTCAAGCACAATTTTAAAGCCATCGAGACACATCTGAGAAGCGCTAACAAGGCTCTTTTTGATGGAGGGGACATGCTGCACATTCTTTAACAGCACCATCTTTCCTGGAGTAAACTTCAGAACGACCGTAGCAGGACCAAGAACACGTGCATGCGAACTGTTTCCCATCAGCAAGGCTCCACTCCTGCTGGCCTGATAGGAAATAAACAAAGAAACATCAGCACACACATGAATATTAGCACCACTGTCCATCCACCACTCAGGTGAAAGACAAACTGAAAGAACAAAAGGTAAAGAATTACCATACCCAGATGTTCCTCCTCCAGTCTCGCTAATTACCATATTTGCTGATTTCTTTTCTTGCTTATATTTGCGGTCTGGGCACGCGCTTGCCCAATGCTCATCACTCCCGCAAACAAAGCATCCTCTACCTTTCTTGTTGTTTTTCTTCTTAAACTAGTGCAGTCTGCTTAGGCTTTGCATTGTTGTTCTCTTGCATGTTCTTCTTCTTTTTATTACGAGATGCAAATGAGTTTTTCTTCTACACCATATTGGCAGCGGAAGACTCAACTCCTTTTCCACGATTGTCTTTTACTCTTGCCCTCTCCTCAATATCAATAGATCCAATAAGATCAGCCACGCTAAACTCTTGTCTCTTGTGTTTTAGAGAAGTAGCAAAATCCCTCCAAGAATGTGACAACTTAGCGATTATACTGTCCGGCCACAAACTTATCGGGCAACAGACATGGGAAATGTTCTAGTTCCTTTGCCAGTGCCTGTATCTCATAAGTCTGTTCAACCACAGAACGGTTTTCAACCATTTTGTAGTCATACAGCTGCTACATAAGATACAACTCACTACCAGCATCGAGAAACCCCAAACTTTGCCTCAAGAGCATCCCATAACTCTTTGCCTGATGTGCAAGATATGTAGTTTTTCTCATACTTAGGGATGAAGTGCACTAATCACTGGCGCCTCGAAACTAGGTTATCGGCAGCCAAGAACTTTCGCTCCTCCTCAGGAGTAAACTGTTCAGGCTTCCCCTGTGCGGCGTGATAGCAGTTCATCGCAGTCAACCACAATACCATCTTGGCACGTCCATATCATGAAATTCTTGCTATCGAAATTATTTGGCTTCAAAGCAGCAGCAAAACTACTGACAGAAAATTTCCTAACATTAGGTTTTTGGATTGTTAGAAATTTAGGCATTTTCATTATCAGTTTAATCCTAGAAATATAACATTAGCAGGTTTGTGATGGCATATATGTGCATGTGTATATTTCTTATGAACACTACAGCATGCATCAACGACAAACAGATAGAAACAGTAAAAACGCATATTACAGTAATCACAGAGATTAGACTGTACCCAGCGGAGGGTCCCATGCCGAGGGCATCGGAGGCTCCATTCGCACTAGTCGACAAAGTGCGTTGCTCGAAGTCGCGGACCACAGTCGATGCAGGAAGATGTTCGCAGTGTAGTCCCACGAACGGATCACCAGGAAGAAGACGCCTTGACGTTCTAGGATGAAGACGGATCCAAGAGCGATCTCCAGCAGGAAGAAGATAGACGAGCAGTCGCGGATCGCTCCCTAAAAACCTAATCGCCGCTCACCCCGTACAGGGTTCTCAAGTGGACGGGGGTTCCGGAGGCACCTGCTCTCCCGCTACTCCGTGCGCGCAGATGAACGAGACGAGGAAGACTGAAGGCTATGGAGATGTGGAGTCTCTCTGAAACAGTTGCAGAAGAAGTCTCGATCTGAACTGACGGGGGACACGGATATATGGCTGCGATCGGGGAAGAAGACGAAGGTAGCGGAGAATCCCAAGAGACGGGAAGCGGAAGGGATGGTAACTGACGCAGTCTATTCGCCTCCACCATCAAAAAGTGAAACTCCCGTGATAATGTAGGATTTAAGTGGTAAAAGACTGGCCACGCCCGCCCGCCTGCCTTGCCAGGGCCCACGGCCCGACCGGCGGCGGCTGCGCGCGTGTGGCACGCCTTTATCCTTTTCTCAGCTTCTCAATTTACATGAATAAATTCCAACCATATAAACTGAGTCAGCATTCAGTCAAAATCCCGTATGGTATTAAACCATGCAACACTTAATGTTATATACCATAAAGTTTTATTTGATTTATTAAATATTATATGGGCCAAGCCCATATTATATGCAACAGTCCAGTACTCCAGCGGTGTACCTTAGGTTCTTGACACACTTTAAAAGCATAATTAGTTCAATCTTGTTTACATTATTAGATACCGTCTGAATTTATCCTTACATCGCATTGACAATTCGTCTCTGTATCTATACGAACCATACCATGATATAATTAAGTTGGATCCATCAATGAGCAACAAAATGAAAATAGCGCATATATACAATACAATGGGGATATACAAATTTTAACCAGCAGTTAAAAACGCTATAGAACAGTCAAAACGTATTATAATTTGGAACATATGGAGTAAGATATTTAAACAAACAAAAATGAAAACTAAGTTGTATAATATATATGTAATAAGTTTTCTACCTCAAAACTAAGGTATGTTTCTCTTTTATCCTCTGCCATCAGGATCATCAGCAAAAGAGGACGGGCCATGAAGTATATGAATATAAGCAATTGCATGGAAGGAGTGAAAAGGAAGATTATTGTCCTTTTTTTCTGGATATATAGTTCCTTAGCTTTAGCACCTTTTTCAATCTTCTCGGTTAATCATTGTAATATGAGAGGTCACACAGCAAAGCTAACACATAATTTACTTTCCCAGGAAAAGGTATGCTCATAACCTCATATTCATATTTGAAATGAAGATGACTATTACCCTAAAAACTACCTTTACTCTAGGCAACATTTTAGAGGATAGGCCTACATCAGTAGAGAAACAACCTTTCATCCATGGCCAAAAAGTATTTAGTCCCAGGTTTCAAAATCGCAACCGTGACTAAAGGGGGGACTGGACCTTTAGTCTCGGTTTATTATACGAACTAGGACTAATTCCACCCTTTAGTCCCGGTTGTAACGGTTACCGAGGTGTGTCAGAGGCGTGTCAGTGCGAGAAGCTTTAGTCCCGGTTTAAGACACGAACTCAGGCTAAAAGTGTGACTTTTAATCCTGGTTTAGGACACGAACCCAGACTAAAGGTACCTTTAGTCCCGGTTTATGCCTCAAACCGGGACTAAAGGGTTTGTGTCTCAAACCGGGACTAAAGGTGCCTCCAGAGTTAATTTAAAAGGAAAGTGTATCTTATCTAAGTTAGATGTGTGATGGGGGTGAGATGGTAACGTGTGCAAGAGCTGAACTAGAAGGTCTTGGGTTTCAATCTCCACAACCACTCCTTTTTTTCACCCAAGAAACACCTATAGTCCCGGTTACAGGAACCGGAACTAAAAATCAAGGCATTTATTCCGGATTGCATAGTCCCGGTTCCTAAAACCGGGATTAAAGGGTGGTTTGGGAACCGGGACTAGAACTAGTTT